>NW_019239748.1:10421-65253 GCF_002742605.1 Olea europaea var. sylvestris
ACCGTTTTAAATATTTTGGATAGGTTTCGCCTAAACTCAAAGCTTGTATTTATCATTTAATCACTCTTTACGTATAAACTTCAACTTGTCTCGTTTAAATTCATAAATTTTGAAACTTGATCATGCATATATGATTTAAAAAATGTATTTTTATTCCTTATTATTTTGGGTTTTATATAATTATATTTTTATATGTATATAATTTTTTATATTTTAGTGCATTTATATATTGTTTGAAGATTCTTTTAATATAAATTTAATAAATATTAATAAACAATCTTGCTATAGATCGCTCAATGGCCGCTCGACGCTCCGCCTTAGCTCACTCGAGTGGCTAGATTCGTCCCTGGTTAAGGCATAGTAATCTGCCTCAGTACTAGAGCGAGAGACAATCGGTTGCGTTATGTGCACCAAGAGACAAGACAAGGACCAAAAAGTACACCATATCCTGTTGTAAAACAACGATCATTAAGGTCCCCAGCCCACTTGAAGTCACAGTAAGCAAGAAGCCGTAAAGGACCATGAGTCAAATCTAGCCTATGATCGATGCTCTCTTTAAGATAGCGAAGAACCCGCTTAGCAGAAGTCCAACGAGATGTCGTGGAAGCATGACAATGCTGGCAGAGATGATTGACTATGAATGCAATTTCAGGGTGAGAGTGAAATATTGTAGAGGGCCCACTATTTGCCTATATTCTGTAATATTTTGGATGGGATCATTAGTCGCTTGAGGCAATTTTCCACCCGAAATACAAGGAGAGAAGTATGGTTTAGTACCGGCCATATTGTGACGTTGTGGTAGATCTGCTATGTATTTTCCTTGTTATAGATGGAATCCATTTGAATCATAAATCACCTGCATGCCGAGGAAAAAACCAAGACACCCCAAATCTCGTAACGTCAAAGTTTGCTGGAGATAAACAATAATTGAGGTAATAGTTAGCTAATCATTGCCAGTCACCAAAATATCATCACATAAATTAGGATAAATTTATGAATATCTAATCTATGGAGAATAAATAGAGATGAGTCAACAGTGGAAATTGTAAACCCATAGTCAAGAAGAGTTTGTGAGGGCCGAGTATACCATGCACGAGGGGCTTGCTTAAGTCCATACAAAGCCTTATGAAGATAGAAAACATGATCAGGATAACGTGGATCAATGAAGCCTTGCGGTTGGTGAATATAGACCTCATCTTGAAGGTGACCATTTAAGAAAGCATTGGAGACATCGAGTTGACGAATGGAACAATTAAAGTGAATTACAAGGATTAATATGACATTTACTGTGGCAGGTTCGATGACAGGGCTAAAAGTCTCCGAATAATCTACCCCACTGACCTGATGAAATCCCTTAGCTACAAGTCTGGCTTTTAACAAGTCAACTTTACCTTCAGAATTTTCTTTGACCTTAAAAACCCATTTGGTGTCAATGATATTGTGATGATCAGGTTTGGAACCAGCGACCATATATCATTTACCAATAAAGCTTCATATTCTTCTGTTATTGCCTGTTTCGATTCAAGAGATTTAATTACATAAGAGAAGGATCTTGGTGCAACAATATCGGAGGAGATATGGAGTACACATAGGGTATAACTTTAGCTATAGAAAGCCTAAAAGTCGGGAAATGATTTAGGCTTTGAACAACCAGTTTATGAATGAGTAATAATGCAAGACGATCGAAGAATGAGAGAAGACTAAAGGGGGAGAGGATAGCTGAGTTGGCAAAGGGTTTAAATCTGAATCATGTGGAGAAACATGTTGTTGTTCCGTGCTTGAAGGAATGTGATCCATATCATGGGAGTCTAGAAGAATTACATGAGGCAAAATATCAATATGAGGGGAAGGATTTTCGAAATTTAAAATGGAAGAGGTATCCTGTGACTAAAATTGAGCTGGAGGAAGATTCTGTGCACGAGGTGAAGAAGAAATAATCTCTGATAAGTGTTAAACAAGAGATTGACGTATGGAGAAACATGTTGTTGTTCCGTGCTTGAAGGAATGTGATCCATATCATGGGAGTCTAGAAGAATTACATGAGGCAAAATATCCATATGAGGGGAAGGATTTTCGAAATTTAAAATGGAAGAGGTATCCTGTGACTAAAATTGAGCTGGAGGAAGATTCTGTGCACGAGGTGAAGAAGAAATAATCTCTGATAAGTGTTAAACAAGAGATTGACGTAGTGGAACAGATGGGAGAATTGGGAAAATCAGAGGAACACAAGAGGACCCTACAGCTAAAGAGAATGAGTAGAAGCGATATTTGTCACACCTGCAAAATAATGTTCGTCAAATACAATGTGCCAAGACAAGTATAATTTATTTAACACTAGATCGAGACACTTATAACCTTTGTGGTGGCTAGAATATCCTAAAAAAATACATTGTTTACTCCTAAATGATAACTTATGTGACATATGAGGCCTAAGAAGAGGATAACATGCACATCCAAAGGAACGGAGAGTTAAAAAATTAGGATGCTTCCTAAATAACTTATAATAAGGAGAAAAAATTTGAAGCACGGGTGTGGACAACCGATTAATCAAATAAATTGCTGTGAAAAAAGCATCAACTCAAAATGAAGGTGGTAGGTCGGATTGAGAGAGCAAAGATAGTCCAATTTCAGTAATACGACGATATTTTCGCTCAGCAACACCATTTTGTTGGGAAGTGTGTGGACATGTGTGACATGGGAGAATTCCATTAGACTCTAGAAAGTTAACAAATTGACGGGAAAGATATTCACCACCATTGTCAGATTGAAATTGCTTAATCTTAGTAGAGAACAAATTCTCAACTAATAACTTAAATTTAATGAAACATGGAAATATATCTGATTTATTTTGAATAAGATATATCCATGTAAACTTTGAATAGTCATCAATAAATATTACATAAAATTGACAACCACTCTGAGAAGTTATAGGAGAAACCCAGACATCTAAATAAATAAGATCTAAGGGACCTAAAGACACGCTAACGGAATTAGTAAAAGGCAAACGTTTACTTTTCCCACATTGACAAGCGGAACAAACATTTTCTTTATCGACAGAACCAACAACTGGAAGCTGGAAGGAAGTGATCACTTTTTTTGTGATGGGGCAAAAGGATGCCTAGGTATTGCATGCCAAATATCAAAGGAAGTTTTATTACCAAATAAAGCAACTTGTGCCCGGCACTTATTCAACGAAAGTTTATTAAGGTTAAGTAGATATAGACAGTTTTTACTCTACCCATCCAGAAGCTCGATTCCTGTTTGTTTGTCCTTGATAAAAAAAATGACAATCGGTAAGAATAAGAAAATAGCTATTGTCGCCACATAATTTATTAATAGAAAGCATATTAGCTAGAGCTTAAGGATAATGGAGAATACTCTTGAGACATAGATCAGAGTGAGACGTTTTTAAGACAAAAGGACCAATATGTTTAATAGAGAGGGTTGAACCATTACCCACTACGACACCATTATTACCATCATATGGCTCTTGGAGAGTTAGGTTGGCAAGATCATTGGTAATATGTTGATTAGCACCACTATCAAGCACGCAAGTGTTACCTTCTCGGGATGCATTAGATTCGGCCACCATAGCAGTTAACTGAGCAAGAGAGTGGCGACCTTGGTAATTATAATCCATGCGGTGATAACAATCCATGACATTGTGATTCATTTTTCCACAAATTTGGCATAGAACTTGGCCTTGAGGAGTGAAGTGTGGTTGACCAACAGGATGTTATAATTTCCATGCGCAACATGACTAAACTCCGGTCCTTTGAACTTATATATATAGCACCTTTATCATAATTATAGCTTGGATTTTCATACCATCATATTCATAACATAAATTTTCGTGATTTAAATAATGAAAGTACAATTCGTGCTACTATACTTACCTTTTACTTGACAATTCAAAATGATAGAAGAGGTGATTAGTGGAAGGAGATCCTTGAGCTGTGTGTGAGGTTATATGATTGTGTAAGTGTGACAAAGTGATAGAAATAGAGAATGAGAGTGTAAATAGTTGGTGAAGGATAATCTAATGTTGAGTTTAACTCCTATTTATAGTACAAGTTCTTGGACCATGTGTAGAAAATTGAAAAGAAATGGCTAGATGTTAAGCATAGTCAAAGCATAACTGGTGCATTATCTTGAAAGTTGTCAAATCAATACCTTTAATTATGTGATCAAATCAATCGACTTGGCTTGAAACTTGGTGCAAATAGCATGTGATCAAATCAATTACCTTTATTTATGTGGTCAAAGCAATTACTTTACTTAGAAAGTGATGAATAATGCATGTGATCAAATAAATCATCCTTAATCATGGCGAATTGACATATTTACATATATATTTTGCATATAATTTCATTTAACTTTCAAATTAGGTCTTCACTTAGGTCCTCAAACTATTGGCTAGTAATTAATAAAGTCATTTAACTAGGTCAATAACTAGTAAGTTCATTAGACTTTAATAATAGCGTACTTAAGTCCTAATTTTTAATCTAACGACTAGTAATTAAAATTCAGGATATTACAAATTCTTTCAACCATCTAGAGTTTATTAGATCAAGAATGAAATATATACTTTCAAGGAAATAGATTTCAAGAGCTATCCAGAATCATGAAAAAGATTCAAGGACTATTTTATGAAGTGTCCCAACCTTGGCATCTCTAAAATAGCCCCAAGTCTACCTTTTCTATCTAGGTTTACATCCTGAATACTGTAACATGGTTGACACTTCCACTGGTAGATCAATGATGAAGATGTCCCATAGACAATGTATATGAGCTGTATGAAAGAATTACAGAGAATTGGGCTATATGGTCAACTGATAGGGAAAAACTCCTAAGAATAAAACAATGCTTCAAAATATTGATGTAGTGAAAGCATTAACAGCCCAAATGAAAACCATAATAAAGAAAGTGGATGACTTACTCAAGCATTGCATATAATGTACCAACCTACGGCAAATCACACTAGTGTAAGTTGTCCCCTAGCTTATTCTCATATAATTCTTTCTATAGAGGTTAGTCGTGCACATAATTTACAAAGGCAGTAGAAAACCCTCACTTCAACATATATAATCCGAGTTAGAGAAATAATTCCAATTTCTCATGTTCTAATAATGAAGATTAGAAAAATCAGGTGTAGGACAACCTACCATGATTTCAGCAGCAGCAAGATAATTGGTCATCTTTGGAGTATCTACTTGTTAGTACATCATAAAAACTAAGACCTTATTCCAAAATCGACAAGTCTCTATTAAAAATTAGGAAAACCAAGTGAGAAAGATAGCAGCTACAGTGTCTAACAGAACACAAGGTACCTGCTAAGCGACACAAAAAAACCCACGAGAATAGGCGCTAGCTATCAAAATATTAGACGATGATGTGATCGATAAGCCATCAATCATATTTGATACCCTGTACAAGCTTAAGTGCCGCCTATCCAATTTTTTCAAAAAATTCAAAAGTAGCCAAAAGAGAAACTGTTACGCCCCGAACTCTCGAAACTCGAAGCATTATAAAATAAAATCAGTCTTTCTTTGGTTTGACCCCTTTGATGTTAACCAAAAAAAAAAANTTCACAGCAATGGAAAGAGAAATATGTTTGGTCTAGTAAACGAAGACTAAAAATTTTGAAATGTCAATAGAGACTAAAACATTAATAGTTGTCTCGACGATAATGTTCAAAGCAAGAAAATATTATTCGACTACGCTGGACATAAAATTTCGATTTAACCCGATGCAGTTTATTAAAACGGGCATAACTTATTCTCTAGGTAATATTTTTTTGTTATTCCAAAGGCCACTATTAGAAGACTCGTAAACCTTTCAAATCCAATTGATTTCACTCTAAAATATGTACTGTAGCCTAAGATATGCTACTTTGCGTGGAAGGGCAGAATCTGAAACTTCATTATAGCAATACTTAAACTTCATGCATAGTCAAATACAACATTTTTAAATTATATTCGACGTACAATGCATATAAAACTAGATGAAATAGACATCTAAACATTTTTAAAAGTGCCATCTAAGTATTCAACACACATTTACACAAACTGGACATTTTACTAGAAAGCTGAGAACTTCTCAAATCACCGAGCACTTGCCACTATGTCAAACCACGACCATGCCTCAAATAAACCTGTAAAATTTTAATAGGGATGAGTACCACGAATAATACTCAGTAGGAAGGCACTGAAATAAGTGGTAAGAATATATATATTTTCATAAATGCAAACTTTGGTCATTGGTGTCACCGTCAATCTCTTTCTCTTATTTGAAACACCAAGCGGTACTTCTTTCACGAGTAACGCATCAACACAAATTCAAACTTTGGTCATTAGTGTCACTTTCAATCATTTACTTCATGAGTAACACAATAAAACATTTAATGCAAAACGAAAAATAAATAATTCTTACATCACTTACAAAAGTATCTTAAACATCCCTACCTTAATGCTTGAGTTTGAAAACCCTTTATGTGTCCAAAATAAAATGCTGGGTACTCTAAGCCTCTCCTTTAGAAAATTTTCATATTCAAAGTACCTTAAGCCTATGAGGCAAAAGGCAAAATAAATTTATGTTTAGGTAAAATAGTTTGGGAGGAAAAACATGGCGTTAGGAGTTGTAGAAAGTTATTGTTTTGAATTTCAAATGGAGGTGATGGTTGGTAATAATTTAAAATGGTGTAAGTTGGATATTATGGGTATAAATGCGAATAATGGATACGCGAAACTTTACTATCGTGACCAAAACTTTAATTTGAACATTTAAGGAATGGTCATAGCGACGTAATAACATAACATGAATTATATCCAAGTAATACAAGAAAGTTTTATTTTAAAACAAAACAAAACATTTTTTTTTTGTCACTACAGAAACAACTTCAAGCTATCACTGCATGAAGTGAAGTTTAGCTACCAAAAATCAATGTTCAGAGAAAGGGGCCTAGGAGATTAGATACCTACCACGGGCAAAGAATAAGAAGTTCAATCTGAAAAATCATAGAAGTTGTACAGAAAGAACATTCAGACAATTCAAGTTAAGCAATCTTTCATGTCAATTCATACATCTTTTCGATCCTGTTTCCCCAAAGGATGCCGAATAACAACCTTGAGAAACAGTTTGTGAAGTTCTTGAATGCTCCCAAGAAAGTTCATATAAATACTGACGCAATCTTATCAATTTCAAATTATGCAAAATTTTTGAAAGAGACGTTGACTAAGAAGAGAAAGCTTTCAGAACATGAAAAAGTGACATTATATGAAGAATACATTGCAATTCTACAATATAATATCCCTCCTAAATTGATCTATAGAGTTTCACTTTACCTTGCTTTATAAGTATTTGTATAATATAAATACTTTAATTGATTTTGGAGTAAGTATTAACCTAACCTTATATCTATCTATAGGAAATTTGGTTTAGAGGAGCCAAAAGCAACTTATATAACTTTACAGCTGACTGACATGTCAATCAAGCATATTCAATTAGTTTGAGACTTCATCTTCCTAGCTAATTTTGTCATCCTTAATATAGGAGAAAATTAAAACATATTTCTATTCTTAGGAAGATCATTCTTAGTAACTAAACATGCATTAATGGTTTTGAAAATGTAAGATGGTCTTGAGAGTGGAAGATAAACAAAGCTTTAACATCAATACTCCATTCAAAGAACTTTCCTATCTCAGGAAATGCAAAAAGATTGACAATGAAGGAAATGATGATTATGAATGTTATAGCTACATAAAAAGAGTTGGTGGACTGGTTGGAGAATTAAGGATCAATTAGGTAACTCACAAGCTTGGAGGGCCAAAGATGAAGCAAGAAACATCTTCCAGTGCCATCGTTGCAAGCTGAAAACTCCAATTTCCAAGCAACCATAAATAGCTAAAACAACAAAGTCAAATTAATGATTATAAACAAGCGCTTATTGGAAGACAACTCAATTTTCTTCCCTCTTATTTATTATGCTTTCAAGAAAATAGATTAGTAATTAGTAGGTTAGATATCTTCATCCCATATTGCCCTATAGGTTGTGATGTGTTTGAGCTTAATATGAATTATTTCATATTTTTCTTTATTTTGTATAAAAAATGACAACTGAAAACACACGAACCAATATTGGAAAAGGGAAAGTACGGACCCAATTAATCATCTAACTCCAACAATTTCATTTCGAATTAGCCTTTAAAATTAGATATGCATCCAAGGAGTTTCTTATTCTCCCTTTTTTGTCCTTTTATTTTACTTAATTGATAATACTTTAAGACATTGGAGACATTCTAATTTAAGTCTAGGGATAGGAAAACATTTTGTTATTAGTGTGAAATTTTATTGCTTTATAATATATGGAAAAAAGTATTAAAAAATTAAAAAAAATTAAGAATTTCAAAAATATTCTCTTTAATTGCTTGCTTGTCTGGGTTAGGTAGCATTGTCGACAATTATGTATATATATGAAATTATGCATTAGTTTATAAATTGTGAATAAGTTACATGCTTAGATTGATTTTTGTTTATTCATGTGAAATTTGATATTAATTGAGCACATGAATTAAATTTAGTATTGTGAAGTAATAAGTTGATTCGTGCTTGATAGGTTGAGATGGTGGACCTTAGATTCTAAACATTTATTTGAGAGAATTAAACTTGTGACAAATATTTATCTAGTTGATTCTTAGAGGTTGAAGTGAACAAAATAAAAGGTTAATCATTATTTATTGAGATATTGACTGACAATTAGTGAGATCTATCCGATCTAGAGAGAGAGATTATTAATATATAAATTCAACCTTAGATCACAGATTGAGAAAAGAGTTAAATGAATAAGTTTGGGAATGTATCTTACGAGTGATAAAAGGATATATTTGACCATTAAGAGTCGAAAATTGAAGCAACTTGTGAATTTATGATATTTTACTTATTCTTCACACACACATCAATTTTATATTGGATAAGTAGAAATTGATAACTGTATTGTGATTTTGAAACTATTCATAGATTTAATATAATGATTTCAATCTTGAGACAAATGATTATTATCAAACTAAAATTTATTGCATGCTTGGTTGTTGAGATAAGTTATAGTTTTATTTGAGAACAAACAATTGTTCAAAGTTGGAGATGTTTAATAAGTTAATTTGTATACCATTTAGGCTGTTATGAATAATTTAGGTTACTTTTGACGAATTATCACTTTATATTTTGATTATTTTGTTTGTTAGGTAAAACACATTAATTGAATGTGAAATTGAAATAGATAAATGAAAATCGACAAAAATGATGATTTAAAAAGTTTGGGGGCCAAATTACAAATATTCAATAGTTGATTTGGACCATAAAATGATGAGTGAAAATATGGGATCAATTGGATGAGATTAGAAGTTAAAGGACGAAAATTACATGAGAAATGATCAAGTTAAACCCTAGAAGAAGTTTTGCAATTGGTCCCATAATTCTATAGCCTTTCTTGAAATAGTTAAGCATGTGTCGACATCGATAACCTTTGAATTTAAACATCCCACAGCTGCATGTTATGAAATCCGGATTTGTGAATAGGTAAAACACATGTTGACATTTGAAAGTCTTCCCTTGGTCAAACTGCTCCACGCTATACACTTCAGCTTCGACGAAGTCAGACTTCTTCGAGCAAATGTAAAAATTATTTTGCTCAACTTCTTTTTGAAAAGACATGAAAATCTTTTTGTGTAGATTTGGATCTCTAGTGTTCTATCATGCCAACCAATGTCAATCTTGGTTGTTCAATAAGAATGATGTAGTTAGGAACTAACTCATCACGTCGTTGATGAGCTAGTGCCTTGTTGAAACGAGTAATTGAAACTTACCAATAAATTCTTCCTGTTGATGTACTTATTCATAAATAAGTGACCGCTCTCGAATCTTTGACTATTAGACATGCCTACATTGAAACGTGTTTCACATATGTAGGTGCCTAGTGAATGCGTATCTCGAACTCCTCAGGCATCTCAGATTATTTGATGATAATTCTGTGATATTGCTTGTTGTATAGCATAGTGATTGTTTGATTTCTCGCAAGTGAATGAGATCGTGAACAAGTAATAAAGTAGTGGATAGAATATCAAACCCACGAGGAGCATGTATTTATTCGAGTGTTAATTAATTTCTATCTTAATTGAATAGCTAAATTGGTTTGTGTATTTATACTAAATGATCTACTTTTATTAACTAAGCTAATTATGAAGGTTTTTGTTAAATATGTGAGATGGATGCTAAGACTTCGAATTTCCCATGTTAATTCATTTTTAATACAATTAAAAAAAAATGGCAATATGTACTAATTCATGTCGATCAACATTCCTAAGTTAATTAAAAGCATCTCTCTAATCAATTAAATCTATCCCTTCATATGACTTTTATATATTTCTATGAAAGATGCGAATATGAAAATAGGCATTAAAAATGCTAGAACATCTGTAAAAATCATGCAAAGCATAGCAATATATATTTATCCCCTATCAAACTTTAGAATGTTATAAGTGCTATCTATTCTATTATTTCTCTGAATCAATGAAATTCACATTCAAGACAATTAGAGATCAAACAATTGAAAAGCATTAAAACTCAATAACCATATCCATGAATTCACATATATTGGACGTTAAAATACTTATTTTATGTTATAAACTTCATAACAAGAGTTCCTCTACATTCTAACAATTATAAATTTAGACTAGTTTATGGAAAGCAGAAGACAACGTATTAATTCTATAGACCATCACCCAGATTATGAATTTGATAAATGAAGAAGAATAATCTTGATGTTCTTTTCAATGAATTTTTTATGAATTTTCGATTATTTCTTCAATTCTTTGCTCAAAAATTGGATGAATTCTTAAATTAGTTTAGTTCTTACACTTGCCTCTTGATTGTATCTCACAATATTATAAATTTGCCTCTCACTTGGTGTATAATTTATGGAATTATGGATGTAATATGTCTATGAATGATGTACGAGATGTCTCTCTAATGTATTCAGTTGTTCGATATCTGTAGGAGTCGAAAATTGGCTGAAAATCACGTTCAAATTGGTTTCCAAAAGAGTTCCAATCAAATAAGGAAAGTTACCTTCATGCGAGCATTTATTTTTATTTTTTTATCTCTGCACATCATTCAGTATTTTGTCATAACTTTCTCTCACAATATCTGGTTGAGGTGATTCAAATTATGTTGACAAGATAACTCAACGAGCTACAACTATTCTAGAATAGAATATTTCTAATTTGGACATTTAATATGCCAAAATGTGTCTCTATTTTTGACTAAAAATTTGGAATATAACTTGTACGATTGGAAATTGATTTGTGATAAAATTTTGATCATATTCCATTTTTTTTTTATTTCTAATTGCATCCAATTATCTCCTAGCAATCTTCAAAGTATCATCTTGTGGTTTGAATCAACTTTGGATATTTATAATTTGATCCCCAAACCTTTGACTTTGTCACTTTCACAATTTTTTGCCTCTTTCTCTGTCAATTTCACTTAATCATCAAGTTTTACCTAGTAAGTGAAATGTACAATAAATTGGGCCATAATTACTTAAAAGAACAATGATAACTCTCAATGACAAATGACTTGGCATTACTTCAAAGAACTTAGAGAATGAAAAACAAATAATTCAATTGTTTCTTCACTCAATGACACACCAGCGAAAATCATTGTCTGTCCATGGTGGCTTACTCCAATGAAAGGAGCAAATTTCATTGAGCACTTATTAGTGTTGTAGCTTGTGTCGACCATAATGATATCGCCAAAATTCATTGAGCATTTATTGATGTTGTAGGTTGTGTCAAATACAATGACATGGTCGAAGAATGCATATGATATTCTTGACTCTGATCAACCCAAAAAAATCGAACCATTTTCATGTCCAAGTCAGTCTCATAATTGAAATATAGGTTTGGGCATTTCTCTTTCTCAAACATAAAATGCACGATCAGATTGTCAATGTTATGACCACTTTGTTTTGCTTATATATTGCTTTCATAGTTCCTGATATCTTTCTCCATACACCCAACTGATGAAGGAATGCCTAAATCTATCTCAATAAGTAGCAATTGTTGGCATGTTGGTATACTAGCTTCCAAAAACTGTCTCTTAATTGTATTCTTTGTGATCGACACTGTCTAGTGTCATCTCAGTAAATGTACCCTACTAGGAGTAGCAAGACCATGGGTATGCTCCTCTATAAATTTGTTCATAACCTAATCTTATCAAATTTGTTGTTTGACCACAAAAAAATCTAGCGATGTATCTGATTCATGTACTTTCACGATTTCTTTCCCCTACTAGTGGCACAAATTTTTAGGTTTCCTTTGATAAGTATCATCTTTCCCTTCCTTAGAGCACATAAGTAATTTTAAGTAAGATGTGTTTTTTATTCTTCTTACTATTTGCTATCCTTATACTAAATTTCATTGATATCACGACATGTTCTCCTACCCACCAAGGACAGAAGAACACTCCTGATATAACAAATCTTTTCTCAAACATTTTTTTTTAGTGTAATCCATTCCCTAACCTTTCGATTATGTAGCAAAACTCATCATTTCCTCTATTTTGACAATTAAATAATGAATTTACCCTTCTATTTTAATAAACAATAACAAAAGGAAATAATATAAATAAAAAATAAGAAAAAATAGTAAATGAAGTCCTCTGACCTTTTAAAAAATAACCATAAATTATGTTCAAATAATTAAATACATATTAACACGTAAAAATAGAATTTAGAAAGATTTCATCTTCCTAACCAAGCAGTCCAAGCACTTTCCCACCCCATCAACACCCACAACACTTATTACTAGGGATGTCAAATCGACTCATCATCTCAGTGGCCAACTCAAACTGAGCTCAGGCCATGTCTGAATTTCAAGTGATTGCTCGAGCCTCGACTACCCCATGCAATTAGCCAAAATGACTCGTGATACAACCCATTTTTGGATTGTGTGTTGCCTACTTTTTGCAGGTAGCTATAGTAGAGAGATGAAAAGCTTAACACTTGCAAGCAATTTGACAAATAAATATGCAGACTTTCTCTCTCCATATGACAGCGTATTTAAACAAAATTTTAATTCCCACCAATGATCTACTTTGTATTTAGATAAAAACTGTAATAGAAATTATACCTTTGAATTCTACAAACTTTTTTGCTTTTTTTGAACTCCAAATAACCACTATCTACAATCCACAACTGTCCAATTGTCCAGACTCCAATGAAAATTCACATAGGGAACAAGAATAAGAGAACTAGTTTTTTTTTTTTTTTTTTTTTTTTTTTTTTTTTTTTTTTTTTTTTTTTTTTTTTTTTGCTAGCAAAAATATGAATTGAATTCTCTATGGCTTTACAAACCCAAGCAGCCTATTAATATAACTCCAAATGAGCTTGATCCTTCTTTTAAACTTAACCAAGTCCAATATTTAATTAATCCAATTAATTAATTCAGCTATTAATAAGTAACACAATTAATTAATTATCCAACACTTGTCAATTAATCAATTGGTAAATCACATTCTTTTAGCTCTCCTTTTTTGTGTAACTCATTAGGTTCTCAATTATGATATCTAACAACGTATATTATTATTTTATTTTAATCAAAATTTAAAAATTAAAATACCCTTTTTAAACTATCACCAATTCACATTCGTTGTCCCAAATTGACATCTAGCAATATGTCAAGACAATACATATGACATAAAATGTAATGTGGTATGACAAAACCAAATTTGTTCATTTACCGTGAAACTATAATCCTTTCATCAATATGATCCGATCGATTACGAGATATGGATATATGTTCGTCTCAATTATCGATCATATCTTTTATCCCACTATTAAATCAATGTAAGTCAAAAACTCATTTTTGACTTATAAGTACACATTGATCAAGGATTTCATTATCAGCTTAACTGAATAAAATGTAGATCATAATTTATTATTATCTAAGAGTGACGAATCCTCTGTTGGTTATTCACAACTTTCATATGATTATACACATATCCCAACAATGCAGTATTTGCGGCCATTGGCAGAGCAACATCAACATCACCAAAGTATGATTGTTCTTATATAAGGTATTATGATGACCACAAGCCAAATAATCAATTCCACTATCGAACATTAGAAACTAATTCCTGATCCTCAGATAGTATTCATGTAAAATCTCCTAGCGGGTCTCTAGCGTTTTGTTCTATAACAAATCATACATGTGTTCATTTAAGTGTCACCATACTTTAACTTGTGAGATTAGTTACTTACTTTATAAGTAAAAAATGCTACACCTGATGGTCTATCCATAATAACGATATCCGTATCTCGTTATTACTTACAACCACGAATGGGTTAAGATTCAATCATATGTAATCTGTATCTCACAATCACAACTTTTTGTGATTAACAAATTACTAAGATTTAAATCTATAGACCCTATTATTTAATTTAATTGAATATTAATTAAATAATAATAATAATAGATCTGTCATAAAATTACATCAATCGTATGTTAAAAATGCTTATGTCCAATGTTGATTGAACCTAGGACATAATACTTACAAATTCTTACACGCACTAGATCCAATTACTTATGTACCTAATATTATAAGAGTTTACATGACAATCATGTTTATATTACAACAACTCTTTGTCAGTGAATCTTCAATATTATCAACTATGGAAATTCGTTCCTTCTTTATGTCATTTCTTTATACTATATCTCTGATGAAATGTTATTGTCTTAACACATGTTTGGATCCTTGATGAGATTTCAGTTCTTTTGCTTAAGTGATGGCTCTATTGTTATCACAATAAAAAGGCATGTGATCAAAAGTGTCAGGAACTACTCTAAGTTCATTAATGAACCTCTTGATCCACACTACAGTTTTTTGCTGCTTCTGAAGCAATCATGTATTAGGTTTCTACTATTGAATTAATGATTTTATTTCATCTTTGGAATATTTCTAACATACCGCTTAAGATTAAATCAATATTCTAATTGAGATTTGTTATCATTATAGTCTAACTAGAAGTTAGCATCAGTACATCAATGAACTCTCAGTTCATTTTTCATGGAGATATTATTTAACAAACATGATTTTAACGATTGAAATATAGGGATGTCATTTCCTATTAATATGTTATCTATATATAATATTAGGAATACGACAACGCTTACACTATTTTCTTGTAAATACACGGATTTTCTTTGTTTTTTGATAAAATCAATTATTTTGACTTTTTCATTAAATTGAAGATTTCAACTCCAAGAGGCTTGCTTCTGTCCATATAAAAATTGATTAAACTTCTATACCTTGTAAGTATATTTGGATTCAAAACTTTGAGTCGTGTCATGTACACTTCATCTTGCAAGTTCTTGTTAAGAAATGCAATTTTTGATATTCTTTTGTCATAACTCATAGTCATGGTATGTAGCCGTTGTAAGCAAAATTCGAATAGACCTAAGCATGGCTATAGTCTAGAAAGTTTCATCAAAGTCAACTCCTTGTCTTTACTTATAACCATTTGTTATTAGCCTCTTCTTATATGTATGTATGGATGTTTTCATCCATGTCGACCTTTTCATGTAAACTCATTTACAACCTACGGGATCCATCCTACCAGACTGGTTTATTAAGATTTAAATCTTGTTCACATACATAAAGTTCATCTCGGATTCCATGGCATCTTACAATCTCTTTGAGTCAACACTTGACTTTGTTTTGTGCAATTAGTAAATTCATCATCATCAATTAGTAATGCTTGATTAGTAATCATGGATCCACACCTTCTTGAAGGTTGAATGATCCTACCAGATTTATACAAAGCTGACAAGTCCTCAAGTGTCTCTACTTCTTGATCAAGAGTATGTCCATCATCAGGTGTGGGATCAAACTTAAATTTATCTATTTGATCAACTATATCTGTGGACTCTTGAGCTCTTTCAAATTCTATTTTACTCCCAATGTCCTCTCCTAGAAAAACACTTTCTCTAGAAAGACAGTATGTCGTGAAAAGAAGACTTTCTTCTCAATGGGTTTATAAAATTGATATATAAATATTTGTTTTAGACATTCCACAAATATGTATTTATTGAATTTAGTCTCAAAATTATCTGATTCAATGCACTTCATAAGCGTTATAGTCCCAAACTTTAATATGAGATAAGTTGAGCTTCTGCCTCTCCATAACTTGCATAGGATTTTGTCAACCGATATAGATGGGATACGATTTTGTGCATAACCAAAAAATGATTTTGGAATGTTTGCATGGCTTGTTATTAATCACACTATATATAATAGTTTATAGTTCCTCCTTTCGAATACAACATTATGTTGTAGTGTATGTAGAGGAGTCTACTACAAGAGAATCTCATTCTATTTGAGATAATCTGAAATTTCATCTTTAAAATATCCCCCATCTCAATCGGATCTTAATGAGAGAGTGTTTTTACCTAATTATTTCTCTACTTCTAAATTAAATTCATTGAACCTTTCAAGAATTTCATGCTTGATTCTCATCAAGTATACATGACCATTTCTGAAATAGTCAATAGTAATGTGATGAAATAAGAGAAACCTCATCCAGCATTAATTGACAGGTGTCCACATACATCACCATGTATTAGGCTAGTAATTATGCAGGCTTTTCTAATTTTCAAATAAAAGAGATTTGCTCATTGTGCCTAACAAGCATGATTCACACTTATCAAAAATGATTCAAAATTAATTGACCCCAAATATAAATCTCTATGTAATTTTGGGATTACATTTTTGTAACGCCCCGAGCTCCGAGAACTCGTGACATTACAAAGACCTTAAATTTATAGATTTTCTCCCTAATGGTTCATAAAATGTATCGGCTTAACTTGAAATAAAAACATTAAGGCTCTAAAGAACTTATTACAAAATTTAAGGAAATTTTCATGCGGAAAGTTTTGACTTCAGCTTGTACGACTTTTTGAAATAAATCTCGTTTGACACATAAATGAAGTCCAAATTTTACAAAATTTTAACTGTAGACATCACACACATAAAGGAAGTACAGGTTAAAATTTCGTAGATAAATTCAATCAATAGATTGGTCGAAATTCTTTCAAAACCGGGGAAAATCTGTTCCCGGGTACAATCTGACAGCTCTTGGGAAAATATTCGTAACTCGAGTTTTATAAATCCAAAATTCATGATTTCAAATCCGAGGGATAGATAACTCATAGGGCTATCTTTTCCAACTAGAATCACCTAACTCCAAGTATTTAGGTCTGGATGAATTTTAAAACTTGGAATCAGAAACTGGAAAAACAAACAGACATTTAAAAAAAAAACTATTTGTCTCAAAACATCAATTCGAACTACAATATCTGGACACAAATGAATAATAAACATAAAAGTGGCAAATCTAAAACATAAAATAAATTTCTCTAAAAATAAAAGATGGCAATCATGCCAAACTGCCGCCGAATCCCCGACTAATCTGAAAATGGTTAAATAGGAGTGAGCATCTTAAAGAAATACTCAGTAGGCTACACGTGCTACATGAACTTAATATTCATACATTTAATCATACATAAACATGTTGCCTTCATAAATAAGTAAATCGATGATCAAACGATCTACCTAAGATTCTGATGAGCTCTACGACCATCAATTTAACATATATATTTAAGGTTATGATGAGCATCTGCGGCCATCAGTTTAAACATCTATAACCTTTCATCTTCAAAATTTAAAAGGAAACTCTAATGGCACTTTATATACTTCATGAAAACATAAAGAATAACATATTAAATTGAGAATTAAATTCATGTAACGACAACTACGCGTAGGGATCCCACCTTAACTTGTGATGATGATGAAGCATCTATGTTGAACAAAAATCATTTCCAATTTAGTCTCTGAAACAAT
This sequence comes from Olea europaea var. sylvestris, assembly GCF_002742605.1. Classification (NCBI taxonomy): domain Eukaryota; kingdom Viridiplantae; phylum Streptophyta; class Magnoliopsida; order Lamiales; family Oleaceae; genus Olea; species Olea europaea. Next base: position 28,374 of record NW_019239748.1, read on the forward strand.
TAACTCAAACTCAAAGTAATCTGCTAGCCTATGATCTTTTTTAATAATTTGATCCAATTCCAGTAAAGTGGCGTGAACCTCAAATTCTATAGTATCCCAATCTCCTAATAATGATGGGAACAAGACTCCTACAGGAATTAGATCCCCAATTTAATTAGGACTCTTAGACTACTTATCAAATTGTTTATTGGTTTATGTGGAATTTCAAATGGATAACTAATAAAATTAATCCTAGTTATCATTCTTTACAATTCAAATAACAAGATTCAATTTCAAAATAGTTCAAGTGAATAACGTGGCTGTCCCACCAAAAATAACAATTAAATTCTTAGTTGACTTCAATTAAACATATGGACTCTTTGAACTTAAATATCATGGGCCTAACTTATCCGAAATAACTTTTTCTCAAGCACAAAATTTGTCATTTAATGTGAGTTTCAAAATAAGCCCAATATTAATACGAAAATTTTTTTTAACACAATTTATTTTTAACTTGGTCCCTCGGTATCTCAACTTGACCAAACATGACAAGATGAAAAGGATAAAAATTAAATTTCGGGTTGCTACAATTTTTATTTATGTGACCAAGCCTGTAATAACAGATATAGATAATATTTAGATTATCGCTATCGTGCCTTCTAATTTATATACTCATTATAGATTATATAGTATTTAGAATATAATTGTCATTTTGTAATTTAACATAATCATTAAGATCTTATCAAGATAAAAAGAAGCAATAATTGTACTTAACATTAAAATAATTCATGTCCAAACATAAAATTCCGATAATGCTCTAGTAATGGTGAGAACAAAATTACGTTTTCTCTAATTCTAATACTAAGCGTAACGATAATGGAAAAAGTATGCTCCTATAACAATGTTGCAATATTTGTTCATCTTCAACGTGCAGGTCAACTTCTTCTTTTTGCAGTGGTATACTTTTATTTAGTTTCTCTATATTTGTATAAATATAAGATCCACATCTAGTATCCAATACTTAAGAAGCTAATGAAGTAGAGATAAACCTTGCAATATTTCTTTCAATGGCCTTTTCATCTTGTAATGATAACAATGGTCATTAAATTTTGTATTGTCCTTCTTCGCTTTGACCTTCTTAGCCCTCTTGGATGCTTTCTTAAAATATTCTCTAGACTTCCTCTCACAACCCTTAGGGGAATTAATGAATAAGATTTGCCACTACAAATTTTGATATTGTGTTTCACAGTCTTAAATATGTTCAGCAACTCAATGAGTGTGCATTCGAGATTATTCATATTAAATTCATAATAAATTGTGAATGGCCGTCTTTAATTGAGATTACAGAAACACGTCAATACTTAGTTCATAGTCTATATTGAACCCAATTGAGATAGCTTCTCAATGTCAATCATCTTCAGTACATGAGCACTGACTGAAGATCCCTTTGTCATTTTGTACCAGCATAGTTGCTTAAAAGTCTCATATCCTTCCATACATTATTATTCATCATATAACTCTATGAAATAAAAAACCATGTGTTAACATCAATACTCTTATGTTTTTTTTTTTTTTTTTTTTTAACACAAGTAACTTATTTATAAGCATTACACATGTTGCAGTACTATCGTCATCATTTTGTTTATTACAACGCCACATTTCCCTTAGTCGAGTCATCAACAGGTCTCTCTAGAAATAGCTACTTAAGGACATAACCAATTTTCTCATGCTTAAGAACAATTCTCAAATTGTAGTGCCAATTGAGAAATTTTAGTTTGGTTGTTGGCATCCAGTATGTCACTCAAATACATAAGGTTACTCATAATTCAATAAATGTAAATAAAGAAAAGTAAAAGAATAATATATGAAATATATCAATTAATTTAACATGGTCTTTTATTAAATTAAATATGCTCACATTATTTAACTCAAATGTATGACCCTCTCGTGTAAATTTATGGAATCCATACTTAACTCCCAATGGAATGGGATCCCATTTATTATATTAAGACCTTGACTTTACTCAACAAACCTTAATAAAACATTTAGGTTGATACTATTATCAATTGTATCTCCATACAACTCCCGAATCATTAATCTTGTTGACCTCAAATAATATTGCCAACAAATATCGGACCTACCCACGCACACATAAGCTTGGTCCAACACGCTAAGATACGTGGACGGTCTAGAACTGGTAGATCAAGGGCATGGGAGCGACTCAAAGGCGCGGGACGAGAACGTTCGGAATCCGACGACATTTGTATAACAATTGTAGAATAATTACCAATCGTGAACTCTTGTCTATTACAACAGAGTAAAATGTAAAAAGTGTTGTGCAGTATTTATTCTTGTGTTGAATCTTTCATTAACTTTGTACGGGGTACTTGGAAGAGTATTTATAGTGTTACAAGTTAGATCATGACCCTTAATTGGGAGTACAAGTGGCCTCGTCTTGTTAGTTTACACGTCAAACTGTAGGTATTAAGTTTTACCACCTAGCATGCTATACATTTACTAGTTGGCAGAGCCACCGTTACTTTGACAAGGCAAGACATTTGCACTCTATAATGGGTGTCCCATCAATCATTCGAAGAGGATTCTTGTGTAAGACCGGATATCTGGGAAGGTGTGACACCATTTGTCATAGGCTTCTGTATAATGGGCCTCGATATGAAGAGCCTCGATCATATATATCACCTCGGTTACTGCACTTCAACATATAGAACCTGGGCCACGTCATGGGAGCCGTTTGCTAGTGTTGGTCAATCTTCATTGACTTTAAAGGGCCTCAGCTACATGGTTCGGCATGGGTGGGCCATGGGTCCCAGGGGGTCAGCCAAGTGTATCGACATGTAACAAAGCTAACAACTTTTTGTATCCACATATCTATGTATTAGCTTGACATGTTTCTAAAATTTATCTCCTTGAGTATATTCAATAAAAGATAAATTTTACTTAAGTCAAACCCATCATTCAGAAATATATAATGTTTCTTAGTGTCAAATATATCCCTAATAAGCCAATCTTGAGTGTACTCAACAAGCTGAGATCGATTGAGGACTCTAATTTTTCAATATAATGATGGAAGGCGAATATAAATATGGCTTAATATTTCAATGAGGATTTTGCATGCAAAGGTCTCATCATAATAATTATATATATTTTATTGTACATCTAGTATGTAAATAAAAATATATATAATATAATAGTGTGGACGATTATGGACTTTTACTTTCTAGTCTTCCCGAGCTATAAGAAAGACTAGTTGATCAGTTTCTAAAGGGTGTTGCATTTAACTCATGCAATGCTCCATCTCTATAGTCTCCTACTCTCCTTGTTTCTTCAATTAGTCTCGCTGCAATATTATCATATACTAGTTGGCACATAGGCTTAAATAATTGGTCACGTATGCCCATAATAATTACAACGGATTCACAGGTCCAAAATAAATAAGAGCTCGCATGCCTTTAAAACAACAAAAATAAAACTAACTATTCAACACATTCAAATAGTCAAGTCCATAATTATCCACTAATAAACATTCATCGTATAAATGATTTCTTATATAATATCTAATATTATAAGCATATATGTTTTATGTTTCTAGCAATTAAGGTCATCTAAACTCATTTAGATAAATGGATTGAAATAATTAAATAATTAAATAATCATATTAATCAATTAATTTAATTAGCGCTTTTATTTAGTTAAAATCAAATTTTAATTATATACACCAAATTTGAGTCTAACTCTAATTCCACAATTATATGACGGGACTATTTATTTAAAATCAAAATTTAATTAAAAACTAAATTAGAGTCCAACTCCAATTTCAAGATTTTTAAGGTGGTTGAATTTAATTAAAAGCAAATTTTAATTAAATAATAAAATTAGAGTCCAACTCTAAATCCAAGGCATTAGGGCGAACTTATTTAATTAAAATCAAAATTTAATTAAATACTAAACTAGAGTCCAACTCAAATTTCAAAGAAAAATTTTAGTGTGAGACAGTTTAATTAAAAAAAATCTAATTAAATGTCAAATTAAAGTCCAACTCTAATTTCAAAGCAAGCAAACAACGAGCAGACATGGCAAATAAATCCACCCTTGACGTAAAAGCGCTTATATGGTGAACAATTTACTAAAATCAAATTTTAATTAAATAATAAATTAGAGTCCAACTCTAATTTAAATTAACATTTTAATTTAGGATAAAACTCCTAAACAAAGTAAAATTCAATTTAAGGTCAAAGTTTAATATTTAAGTTAAAATCCAATTTGAACAAGAATATAAAAGTTGTCAAGTTTAAATAAAATTTAATTGGGTCAAAATTGAAATCTACTTCAAACCCATTTAAAATACAATTTTAAAACCCTTTTAAATTTCAAATTCAAAACACATTTTGAAAATTGTAATTCGACCTAAGTTTCAAATTAATAGCAAGTCCTTCAATTTTGAAAATTCCATGATAGGCCCTCAATTTAAAATTTGCAAACTGGCGCCCTTTTTCATAATTGCAGGTGGGGACCTACAATTTCACAAATTGCATCAGAGATCCCCACCTTCAACCATCTCTCCTGATTTGACTAAAAACCCTAAAAAATTCACCTTCTTTTCTCCTCTTGGTTGTCAGCCCTGCATCTGGTAATAAGGCATGTGCAGCCACTGTGCTTTTCCTCGGCAGCTGCACACTACTACGACACAACATGATACTTCTTTTATTTAGTAGAGGTAGCGATTGCTGCTATTAATTACAATAGCATGGACACCACTATGATGTGTAGTGGTGTCCAATGCCTCTTTAGGGTGCTGAAGTGCACGGCAACAGGACTGCCGCATGTCTTGCTACCTTTTGTGGCCGGTCAGTCACCATAGCCTACTTCCACATTTCGATCCAATTTTTGACCTAAAATTATTTTTCTTTTCAGAAACAAATTTTTGAAGTTGAAATAAATTTTCTAAATTACTAGATTCAAGAAAAAATATAAACAATCAACTTTTGATTTTTTCAATATGTAAAATAATTTCTAAAAAGTACAAAGTAGGCTCTGATACCATTGTTAAAAATTTATTTAATCATGCACAGCGAAATTTAAACAAATTTCAATTCCTTCCAATGATCTACTTTGTGTTTAGTTATAAACTGTGGCAGAAATTATACCTTTGTTGAATTCTGCAAACTCTTTTACTGTTGTTGAACTCCAACAATCACGATCTCCAATCCACAGTTGTTCATTTGTCTAACCTCCAATGAAAATCCACATAAAGAATAACATTGAGAGACTAGTTTTTTTTTAGTTTCTTGTACTAGCAAGAATATAAATTGAATTCTCTACAATTTTTCAAACCCTAGTAGCCTATTAATTTAAGTTCAAACAGGCTTTGCCCTTTTCTTAAACTTAACCTTGTTCGATATTTATTGATCCAATTAATTAAATTTGGTCCATGAATTCTAGTTAATTAATTCGGACCTATTAATAAGCGACCCAATTAATTAATTATCTAACACTTGTCAATTAATCAATTGGTAAATTTCATTCTCCTAACTATTCTTTTGTGTGTAACTCATTAGGTTCTTATTTATGATACCTAACAACGTGAATTATTATTTTGATATAATCAAAATCGATATATTAAAATACCCATTATTAATTTATCACCAATTTACATTCATTATCTCAGCTTGACATCTAACAATGTGTCGGGGCAATATAATGTGTTAGGGCAGTACATGTGACGAGAAATGTCACATAGTATGATAAAATCAAACTTGTTCATTTATCGTGAAACTATAATCCTTTCACAATATGATCCGATCGATTACGAGATATGGATATGTGTAAATATCAATTATTGATCATATTTTTTTATTCCATTATTAAGTTAATATAAGTCTAAAAATCCTTTTCGACTTATGAGTGCACCTTGGCCAAAGCTTTCATTTTCATCTTAATTAAAGAAACTGTAGATTATAATATCTTGCTATCTAAGAGTGATAAATCATCTATTAATCATTCACAACTTGCATATGATTCTTGACATACCCGAATGATGTTGTATTAGTGGCCCTTGGCAGAGCAACATCTAACATCTCTAAAGTATGACTGTCCTAATATAAAATACTATGATGACCTCCAGTCAAAGGATCAATTTCACTACCGAACATTAGAGATTAACCATTACCTCTCAGATAGATATTCATTTGGAATCTTCCAACGAGTTTTCAATGCTTTGTTTTACAATAAAACATCCATGTGTTCATTTAACTATTACCACAGTTTAACTTATGAGATTTGCTACTTACTTCATAAGTAAAAAATGTCACACGTGATGGTCTATCTCTAATAATGATATTCATATGTTTTTATTACTTACGACCACGGATCAGTTAAGTTTCAATCATATGTAATTTGTATCTCATAATCACAACTGTTGAACTCATAAAGTGGCCCTTCCACGTAGCCAATCGAGAGCTACTCTATGTGCGTTCCTCTCTGCACACAGCACAAACTGTCAAATGTATATGGCCAATCCCAGTGAAGGTGGTAGTGGCCACATACACTTCTACAATCAAGTATGTCAACAATAGACATATTCCAGCAGTGACAACTATCAGGGCTTTTTATGAAAGAGGGATATATATATATATATATGTATATGTATATTGTATTAGGTTTCTACTATTGAATTAATGATTTTATTTCATCTTTGGAATATTTCCAACATACCGCTTAAGATTAAATCAATATTCTAATTGAGATTTGTTATCATTATAGTCTAACTAGAAGTTAGCATCAGTACATCAATGAACTCTCAGTTCATTTTTCATGGAGATATTATTTAACAAACATGATTTTAACGATTGAAATATAGGGATGTCATTTCCTATTAATATGTTATCTATATATAATATTAGGAATACGACAACGCTTACACTATTTTCTTGTAAATACACGGATTTTCTTTGTTTTTTGATAAAATCAATTATTTTGACTTTTTCATTAAATTGAAGATTTCAACTCCAAGAGGCTTGCTTCTGTCCATATAAAAATTGATTAAACTTCTATACCTTGTAAGTATATTTGGATTCAAAACTTTGAGTCGTGTCATGTACACTTCATCTTGCAAGTTCTTGTTAAGAAATGCAATTTTTGATATTCTTTTGTCATAACTCATAGTCATGGTATGTAGCCGTTGTAAGCAAAATTCGAATAGACCTAAGCATGGCTATAGTCTAGAAAGTTTCATCAAAGTCAACTCCTTGTCTTTACTTATAACCATTTGTTATTAGCCTCTTCTTATATGTATGTATGGATGTTTTCATCCATGTCGACCTTTTCATGTAAACTCATTTACAACCTACGGGATCCATCCTACCAGACTGGTTTATTAAGATTTAAATCTTGTTCACATACATAAAGTTCATCTCGGATTCCATGGCATCTTACAATCTCTTTGAGTCAACACTTGACTTTGTTTTGTGCAATTAGTAAATTCATCATCATCAATTAGTAATGCTTGATTAGTAATCATGGATCCACACCTTCTTGAAGGTTGAATGATCCTACCAGATTTATACAAAGCTGACAAGTCCTCAAGTGTCTCTACTTCTTGATCAAGAGTATGTCCATCATCAGGTGTGGGATCAAACTTAAATTTATCTATTTGATCAACTATATCTGTGGACTCTTGAGCTCTTTCAAATTCTATTTTACTCCCAATGTCCTCTCCTAGAAAAACACTTTCTCTAGAAAGACAGTATGTCGTGAAAAGAAAACTTTCTTCTCAATGGGTTTATAAAATTGATATATAAATATTTGTTTTAGACATTCCACAAATATGTATTTATTGAATTTAGTCTCAAAATTATCTGATTCAATGCACTTCATAAGCGTTATAGTCCCAAACTTTAATATGAGATAAGTTGAGCTTCTGCCTCTCCATAACTTGCATAGGATTTTGTCAACCGATATAGATGGGATACGATTTTGTGCATAACCAAAAAATGATTTTGGAATGTTTGCATGGCTTGTTATTAATCACACTATATATAATAGTTTATAGTTCCTCCTTTCGAATACAACATTATGTTGTAGTGTATGTAGAGGAGTCTACTACAAGAGAATCTCATTCTATTTGAGATAATCTGAAATTTCATCTTTAAAATATCCCCCATCTCAATCGGATCTTAATGAGAGAGTGTTTTTACCTAATTATTTCTCTACTTCTAAATTAAATTCATTGAACCTTTCAAGAATTTCATGCTTGATTCTCATCAAGTATACATGACCATTTCTGAAATAGTCAATAGTAATGTGATGAAATAAGAGAAACCTCATCCAGCATTAATTGACAGGTGTCCACATACATCACCATGTATTAGGCTAGTAATTATGCAGGCTTTTCTAATTTTCAAATAAAAGAGATTTGCTCATTGTGCCTAACAAGCATGATTCACACTTATCAAAAATGATTCAAAATTAATTGACCCCAAATATAAATCTCTATGTAATTTTGGGATTACATTTTTGTAACGCCCCGAGCTCCGAGAACTCGTGACATTACAAAGACCTTAAATTTATAGATTTTCTCCCTAATGGTTCATAAAATGTATCGGCTTAACTTGAAATAAAAACATTAAGGCTCTAAAGAACTTATTACAAAATTTAAGGAAATTTTCATGCGGAAAGTTTTGACTTCAGCTTGTACGACTTTTTGAAATAAATCTCGTTTGACACATAAATGAAGTCCAAATTTTACAAAATTTTAACTGTAGACATCACACACATAAAGGAAGTACAGGTTAAAATTTCGTAGATAAATTCAATCAATAGATTGGTCGAAATTCTTTCAAAACCGGGGAAAATCTGTTCCCGGGTACAATCTGACAGCTCTTGGGAAAATATTCGTAACTCGAGTTTTATAAATCCAAATTCATGATTTAAATTCTAAGGGATAGATAACTCATAATGCTATCCTTTCCAACTAGAATCACCTCAAAATTTCAAGTATTCAGGTCTGGGTGAATTTTAAAACTTGGAATCAGAAACTGGAAAAACAAACAGACATTTAAAAAAAAAACTATTTGTCTCAAAACATCAATTCGAACTACAATATCTGGACACAAATGAATAATAAACATAAAAGTGGCAAATCTAAAACATAAAATAAATTTCTCTAAAAATAAAAGATGGCAATCATGCCAAACTGCCGCCGAATCCCCGACTAATCTGAAAATGGTTAAATAGGAGTGAGCATCTTAAAGAAATACTCAGTAGGCTACACGTGCTACATGAACTTAATATTCATACATTTAATCATACATAAACATGTTGCCTTCATAAATAAGTAAATCGATGATCAAACGATCTACCTAAGATTCTGATGAGCTCTGCGACCATCAATTTAACATATATATTTAAGGTTATGATGAGCATCTGCAGCCATCAGTTTAAACATCTATAACCTTTCATCTTCAAAATTTAAAAGGAAACTCTAATGGCACTTTATATACTTCATGAAAACATAAAGAATAATGAAAACATAAAGAATAACATATTAAATTGAGAATTAAATTCATGTAACGACAACTACGCGTAGGGATCCCACCTTAACTTGTGATGATGATGAAGCATCTATGTTGAACAAAAATCATTTCCAATTTAGTCTCTGAAACAATTAACTCAAAGTAATCTGCTAGCCTATGATCTTTTTTAATAATTTGATCCAATTCCAGTAAAGTGGCGTGAACCTCAAATTCTATAGTATCCCAATCTCCTAATAATGATGGGAACAAGACTCCTACAGGAATTAGATCCCCAATTTAATTAGGACTCTTAGACTACTTATCAAATTGTTTATTGGTTTATGTGGAATTTCAAATGGATAACTAATAAAATTAATCCTAGTTATCATTCTTTACAATTCAAATAACAAGATTCAATTTCAAAATAGTTCAAGTGAATAACGTGGCTGTCCCACCAAAAATAACAATTAAATTCTTAGTTGACTTCAATTAAACATATGGGTTCTTTGAACTTAAATATCATGGGCCTAACTTATCCGAAATAACTTTTTCTCAAGCACAAAATTTGTCATTTAATGTGAGTTTCAAAATAAGCCCAATATTAATACGAAAATTTTTTTTAACACAATTTATTTTTAACTTGGTCCCTCGGTATCTCAACTTGACCAAACATGACAAGATGAAAAGGATAAAAATTAAATTTCGGGTTGCTACAATTTTTATTTATGTGACCAAGCCTGTAATAACAGATATAGATAATATTTAGATTATCGCTATCGTGCCTTCTAATTTATATACTCATTATAGATTATATAGTATTTAGAATATAATTGTCATTTTGTAATTTAACATAATCATTAAGATCTTATCAAGATAAAAAGAAGCAATAATTGTACTTAACATTAAAATAATTCATGTCCAAACATAAAATTCCGATAATGCTCTAGTAATGGTGAGAACAAAATTACGTTTTCTCTAATTCTAATACTAAGCGTAACGATAATGGAAAAAGTATGCTCCTATAACAATGTTGCAATATTTGTTCATCTTCAACGTGCAGGTCAACTTCTTCTTTTTGCAGTGGTATACTTTTATTTAGTTTCTCTATATTTGTATAAATATAAGATCCACATCTAGTATCCAATACTTAAGAAGCTAATGAAGTAGAGATAAACCTTGCAATATTTCTTTCAATGGCCTTTTCATCTTGTAATGATAACAATGGTCATTAAATTTTGTATTGTCCTTCTTCGCTTTGACCTTCTTAGCCCTCTTGGATGCTTTCTTAAAATATTCTCTAGACTTCCTCTCACAACCCTTAGGGGAATTAATGAATAAGATTTGCCACTACAAATTTTGATATTGTGTTTCACAGTCTTAAATATGTTCAGCAACTCAATGAGTGTGCATTCGAGATTATTCATATTAAATTCATAATAAATTGTGAATGGCCGTCTTTAATTGAGATTACAGAAACACGTCAATACTTAGTTCATAGTCTATATTGAACCCAATTGAGATAGCTTCTCAATGTCAATCATCTTCAGTACATGAGCACTGACTGAAGATCCCTTTGTCATTTTGTACCAGCATAGTTGCTTAAAAGTCTCATATCCTTCCATACATTATTATTCATCATATAACTCTATGAAATAAAAAACCATGTGTTAACATCAATACTCTTATGTTTTTTTTTTTTTTTTTTTTTTGTAACACAAGTAACTTATTTATAAGCATTACACATGTTGCAGTACTATCGTCATCATTTTGTTTATTACAACGCCACATTTCCCTTAGTCGAGTCATCAACAGGTCTCTCTAGAAATAGCTACTTAAGGACATAACCAATTTTCTCATGCTTAAGAACAATTCTCAAATTGTAGTGCCAATTGAGAAATTTTAGTTTGGTTGTTGGCATCCAGTATGTCACTCAAATACATAAGGTTACTCATAATTCAATAAATGTAAATAAAGAAAAGTAAAAGAATAATATATGAAATATATCAATTAATTTAACATGGTCTTTTATTAAATTAAATATGCTCACATTATTTAACTCAAATGTATGACCCTCTCGTGTAAATTTATGGAATCCATACTTAACTCCCAATGGAATGGGATCCCATTTATTATATTAAGACCTTGACTTTACTCAACAAACCTTAATAAAACATTTAGGTTGATACTATTATCAATTGTATCTCCATACAACTCCCGAATCATTAATCTTGTTGACCTCAAATAATATTGTCAACAAATATCGGACCTACCCACGCACACATAAGCTTGGTCCAACACGCTAAGATACGTGGACGGTCTAGAACTGGTAGATCAAGGGCATGGGAGCGACTCAAAGGCGCGGGACGAGAACGTTCGGAATCCGACGACATTTGTATAACAATTGTAGAATAATTACCAATCGTGAACTCTTGTCTATTACAACAGAGTAAAATGTAAAAAGTGTTGTGCAGTATTTATTCTTGTGTTGAATCTTTCATTAACTTTGTACGGGGTACTTGGAAGAGTATTTATAGTGTTACAAGTTAGATCATGACCCTTAATTGGGAGTACAAGTGGCCTCGTCTTGTTAGTTTACACGTCAAACTGTAGGTATTAAGTTTTACCACCTAGCATGCTATACATTTACTAGTTGGCAGAGCCACCGTTACTTTGACAAGGCAAGACATTTGCACTCTATAATGGGTGTCCCATCAATCATTCGAAGAGGATTCTTGTGTAAGACCGGATATCTGGGAAGGTGTGACACCATTTGTCATAGGCTTCTGTATAATGGGCCTCGATATGAAGAGCCTCGATCATATATATCACCTCGGTTACTGCACTTCAACATATAGAACCTGGGCCACGTCATGGGAGCCGTTTGCTAGTGTTGGTCAATCTTCATTGACTTTAAAGGGCCTCAGCTACATGGTTCGGCATGGGTGGGCCATGGGTCCCAGGGGGTCAGCCAAGTGTATCGACATGTAACAAAGCTAACAACTTTTTGTATCCACATATCTATGTATTAGCTTGACATGTTTCTAAAATTTATCTCCTTGAGTATATTCAATAAAAGATAAATTTTACTTAAGTCAAACCCATCATTCAGAAATATATAATGTTTCTTAGTGTCAAATATATCCCTAATAAGCCAATCTTGAGTGTACTCAACAAACTGAGATCGATTGAGGACTCTAATTTTTCAATATAATGATGGAAGGCGAATATAAATATGGCTTAATATTTCAATGAGGATTTTGCATGCAAAGGTCTCATCATAATAATTATATATATTTTATTGTACATCTAGTATGTAAATAAAAATATATATAATATAATAGTGTGGACGATTATGGACTTTTACTTTCTAGTCTTCCCGAGCTATAAGAAAGACTAGTTGATCAGTTTCTAAAGGGTGTTGCATTTAACTCATGCAATGCTCCATCTCTATAGTCTCCTACTCTCCTTGTTTCTTCAATTAGTCTCGCTGCAATATTATCATATACTAGTTGGCACATAGGCTTAAATAATTGGTCACGTATGCCCATAATAATTACAACGGATTCACAGGTCCAAAATAAATAAGAGCTCGCATGCCTTTAAAACAACAAAAATAAAACTAACTATTCAACACATTCAAATAGTCAAGTCCATAATTATCCACTAATAAACATTCATCGTATAAATGATTTCTTATATAATATCTAATATTATAAGCATATATGTTTTATGTTTCTAGCAATTAAGGTCATCTAAACTCATTTAGATAAATGGATTGAAATAATTAAATAATTAAATAATCATATTAATCAATTAATTTAATTAGCGCTTTTATTTAGTTAAAATCAAATTTTAATTATATACACCAAATTTGAGTCTAACTCTAATTCCACAATTATATGACGGGACTATTTATTTAAAATCAAAATTTAATTAAAAACTAAATTAGAGTCCAACTCCAATTTCAAGATTTTTAAGGTGGTTGAATTTAATTAAAAGCAAATTTTAATTAAATAATAAAATTAGAGTCCAACTCTAAATCCAAGGCATTAGGGCGAACTTATTTAATTAAAATCAAAATTTAATTAAATACTAAACTAGAGTCCAACTCAAATTTCAAAGAAAAATTTTAGTGTGAGACAGTTTAATTAAAAAAAATCTAATTAAATGTCAAATTAAAGTCCAACTCTAATTTCAAAGCAAGCAAACAACGAGCAGACATGGCAAATAAATCCACCCTTGACGTAAAAGCGCTTATATGGTGAACAATTTACTAAAATCAAATTTTAATTAAATAATAAATTAGAGTCCAACTCTAATTTAAATTAACATTTTAATTTAGGATAAAACTCCTAAACAAAGTAAAATTCAATTTAAGGTCAAAGTTTAATATTTAAGTTAAAATCCAATTTGAACAAGAATATAAAAGTTGTCAAGTTTAAATAAAATTTAATTGGGTCAAAATTGAAATCTACTTCAAACCCATTTAAAATACAATTTTAAAACCCTTTTAAATTTCAAATTCAAAACACATTTTGAAAATTGTAATTCGACCTAAGTTTCAAATTAATAGCAAGTCCTTCAATTTTGAAAATTCCATGATAGGCCCTCAATTTAAAATTTGCAAACTGGCGCCCTTTTTCATAATTGCAGGTGGGGACCTACAATTTCACAAATTGCATCAGAGATCCCCACCTTCAACCATCTCTCCTGATTTGACTAAAAACCCTAAAAAATTCACCTTCTTTTCTCCTCTTGGTTGTCAGCCCTGCATCTGGTAATAAGGCATGTGCAGCCACTGTGCTTTTCCTCGGCAGCTGCACACTACTACGACACAACATGATACTTCTTTTATTTAGTAGAGGTAGCGATTGCTGCTATTAATTACAATAGCATGGACACCACTATGATGTGTAGTGGTGTCCAATGCCTCTTTAGGGTGCTGAAGTGCACGGCAACAGGACTGCCGCATGTCTTGCTACCTTTTGTGGCCGGTCAGTCACCATAGCCTACTTCCACATTTCGATCCAATTTTTGACCTAAAATTATTTTTCTTTTCAGAAACAAATTTTTGAAGTTGAAATAAATTTTCTAAATTACTAGATTCAAGAAAAAATATAAACAATCAACTTTTGATTTTTTCAATATGTAAAATAATTTCTAAAAAGTACAAAGTAGGCTCTGATACCATTGTTAAAAATTTATTTAATCATGCACAGCGAAATTTAAACAAATTTCAATTCCTTCCAATGATCTACTTTGTGTTTAGTTATAAACTGTGGCAGAAATTATACCTTTGTTGAATTCTGCAAACTCTTTTACTTTTGTTGAACTCCAACAATCACGATCTCCAATCCACAGTTGTTCATTTGTCTAACCTCCAATGAAAATCCACATAAAGAATAACATTGAGAGACTAGTTTTTTTTTAGTTTCTTGTACTAGCAAGAATATAAATTGAATTCTCTACAATTTTTCAAACCCTAGCAGCCTATTAATTTAAGTTCAAACAGGCTTTGCCCTTTTCTTAAACTTAACCCTGTTCGATATTTATTGATCCAATTAATTAAATTTGGTCCATGAATTCTAGTTAATTAATTCGGACCTATTAATAAGCGACCCAAGTTGTTGAACTCCAACAATCACGATCTCCAATCCACAGTTGTTCATTTGTCTAACCTCCAATGAAAATCCACTTAAAGAATAACATTGAGAGACTAGTTTTTTTTTTAGTTTCTTGTACTAGCAAGAATATAAATTGAATTCTCTACAATTTTTCAAACCCTAGTAGCCTATTAATTTAAGTTCAAACAGGCTTTGCCCTTTTCTTAAACTTAACCTTGTTCGATATTTATTGATCCAATTAATTAAATTTGGTCCATGAATTCTAGTTAATTAATTCGGACCTATTAATAAGCGACCCAATTAATTAATTATCTAACACTTGTCAATTAATCAATTGGTAAATTTCATTCTCCTAACTATTCTTTTGTGTGTAACTCATTAGGTTCTTATTTATGATACCTAACAACGTGAATTATTATTTTGATATAATCAAAATCGATATATTAAAATACCCATTATTAATTTATCACCAATTTACATTCATTATCTCAGCTTGACATCTAACAATGTGTCGGGGCAATATAATGTGTTAGGGCAGTACATGTGACGAGAAATGTCACATAGTATGATAAAATCAAACTTGTTCATTTATCGTGAAACTATAATCCTTTCACAATATGATCCGATCGATTACGAGATATGGATATGTGTAAATATCAATTATTGATCATATTTTTTTATTCCATTATTAAGTTAATATAAGTCTAAAAATCCTTTTCGACTTATGAGTGCACCTTGGCCAAAGCTTTCATTTTCATCTTAATTAAAGAAACTGTAGATTATAATATCTTGCTATCTAAGAGTGATAAATCATCTATTAATCATTCACAACTTGCATATGATTCTTGACATACCCGAATGATGTTGTATTAGTGGCCCTTGGCAGAGCAACATCTAACATCTCTAAAGTATGACTGTCCTAATATAAAATACTATGATGACCTCCAGTCAAAGGATCAATTTCACTACCGAACATTAGAGATTAACCATTACCTCTCAGATAGATATTCATTTGGAATCTTCCAACGAGTTTTCAATGCTTTGTTTTACAATAAAACATCCATGTGTTCATTTAACTATTACCACAGTTTAACTTATGAGATTCGCTACTTACTTCATAAGTAAAAAATGTCACACGTGATGGTCTATCTCTAATAATGATATTCATATGTTTTTATTACTTACGACCACGGATCAGTTAAGTTTCAATCATATGTAATTTGTATCTCATAATCACAACTGTTGAACTCATAAAGTGGCCCTTCCACGTAGCCAATCGAGAGCTACTCTATGTGCGTTCCTCTCTGCACACAGCACAAACTGTCAAATGTATATGGCCAATCCCAGTGAAGGTGGTAGTGGCCACATACACTTCTACAATCAAGTATGTCAACAATAGACATATTCCAGCAGTGACAACTATCAGGGCTTTTTATGAAAGAGGGATATATATATATATATATGTATATGTATATGTATATGTATATGTATATGTATATGTATATGTATATGTATATGTATATGTATATGTATATGTATATGTATATGTATATGTATATGTATATGTATATGTATATGTATATGTATATGTATATGTATATGTATATGTATATGTATATGTATATGTATATGTATATGTATATGTATATGTATATGTATATGTATATGTATATGTATATGTATATGTATATATATATATAAGTTATCAAGCAACCTTAACTTATTTAGGTTGGGCTCTTAGATATTTATAGGGAGAAGGTTGAAAGAGCACCATTGGATGCGAGACATGTGGACTTATCCGATGGTACAAGGCGTCCATCAATCATTTCTTAGGTGGGCGGGTTTTAATTTTTTTGACTTGGAGTTGACACGATACATAGATAACATATCCATGATTCCTAAAGATCTGATAGACAAATATTTGACCAAAATATTCGTATCTTGAGTTGAGGGGCCAGAGAGACACTTATTCCACTCGTAACGCCTTGATTGATATCACTTCGGAGAGTAACGCTTCGATTTGTTTGCACCGCCTCGGACAATATCCCTTCAGATAATAGCACCTTGGTTAATCTGCCTATCCATGGCTCTTCATCGGCTCAACGTACGTCGAAGTGTTCTCTGTTAAGGAGGTGTAACAATGGTCTCCCCAAGTCCAAGTATGAATATTTATATATTGCATGGAATACTGGATCACTCATGAGTCTGGGTGGTTGCTGCTTCGGGAAAGCTGAGGATGCAAAAGCTTAGTTCCATTAGAGGACGAGGCTCTAGAGAATAGCAACTTTGAGAAAGCTGAGGCGTAATTCCACTAGAAGACAAGGATTTGAGGGATAGCAGCTTTGAGAAAGCTAAGGTTGCAAAGGATATATTGTATTGTATTATAGGTTGGTTTAGTCCAAATTACAGAAAAGATGCTGCCAAAATTCTAACAAATTATATGCGACATCTTTCGAGCCAATTCGTAGGCCCTTGCTTATTTAGGCTGACACAAATATTTTCGAGGTAGTTCGTGAGTCCTCACTTATTGTATTGATTTATATTCTTGAGGCAACTCGTAAGTCCTCACCTTTTTGAGATCAATACATATTTTGAGACGGTTCATAAATCCTCGCTTATTGGAGCTATTCATACTTTCTAGGGTAATCTGTAAAACCTTGCTTACTTGATAGTTTATATTTCAAGTCCGACCTGCATACAAATATATGACCTAGATTTGGGAGACTATGGTTATATTCATAAATTACGTGGCATTCGCATGACAGAGGGGGTCCTACATCGATTGACATGGCATCACTAATTAATTAATTGGGCTTATTTTAATTAAACAATTGCATATTGGGCTTGAAAATTGGGTCTGGCCCATTAACACTATGTGGCCCATTATCATATCCTATATATATATCTGACACATTCACAATCAAATGTATGACTTCGAACCCTAGATCCCCTCTCCGTCTCTTGCACTCATATTTTTTCTTGCTCGACCGTTGACTTGAATGTCGGAGTGCAAATGGTCGTCGGACCTTTTTCTCAACCTGCGGCCTTTACCTTCTCATGGGGTGTTTAGTATGAAAGTAATGTCTACGTAGAGGAGATGAGGTTGGGATTCTATTGGCTCATTTTTTGAGGTCAACAACAACTTTTTGTAATTAACAAATTACTAAATTTTGAATTTACAAACTCTATTATTTAATTTAATTAAATAATAGATTTGTCATAAATTTGTATCAATTATATGTTAAAAGTGCTTATGTAAAAATTGATTGAACTTAGGGCAGAACACTTACGTTAATTGGGTTTTCAGTTTGGGAAATTGAGTTGTTGATATTTGGAAGTTTATGAGCTGGATTCTCTATCAAGATTCGGATTTGCATCGATTGAGTAAGCTATTCTGAATAAAAAACATGCAATGAAATCTGGGTTGGTAATTGATGGAGGCAATGAAACAAAGGGAGAAATGTAGGTTTTGGACCAGAAGTTTGATCAACCTATAGAGGAGGAGGATAGAAGGCTTAGAAACATGTATAGAGAAAATATTAAATAAAATTTGTTGCCTTATGATGTATACTTAACTGAATACTCATTGATTATAAGTACTACAATTAATAAAATTTGTAATTTTATATTGTACAAAATTTACATAGTTAAAAATAATTTAGAATTTAACGAATTAAAAAAAAAAGTGTAAGCCGGCCCAAGCATTTTTTCTTTGTCAGGCCTTGCACAAGCTGCGAGCTTTGGCTCACAAGCTGATTTGTTTACATCCCTATCTATTGCTTTCACTCGCGACCAAACTACACCTCCACATTGGCAATTCTCATTAATAACATGTTTCGACTTGTCGTCAAAAAATTATGGAAGTGCACATATAACTATAAGTGACATAGATAAAACAAAATTATATTTAAAAAAAAAAATCTTCATACCATCAAATGCTTGCCCTACAGTGTCCACATTTTATCAAACATAGCTTAATTATTACTATGATAATTATATACAATAGACAATTTTCTTGCTTTCATGATCCATGAGTAATTTAATTAAATCGTCAACATTATAAAAGGAAAAATAAAAAATCAATCTGTTATTATCTTTTAAAGAAAAAGGAAGTCAATCAATTTTTTATAATATCGCTCGTGTTTGATCGTGGATGGGGAAGGAGTAGGATATATGGAGCGTGGGGGTGTATTTAGCTATTTTAATTGAAAATACTTATACATGTGGAGTTTCTTGATTCAGCTAAAGCGCTTTGTTGGTATAGCATGGGGTTGCCTTAGTTGATCCCTAGCCCCACTTTAATTCACCCCTCTTTCCTTCCTTTTTCGATGTTCGAAAAATTATGTTTGGAAATGCCATTTGTATACTCTAAAGGTCCGTTTAATTGTAAGAATGAAATTTGGGTGGAAATAAAAAAAATATCAATGAATTGAATTGACTAGAACTTGTTTTCTTAATAATTGTCAATTAAATGTATTTAATTGGTATAATTTCTCGCCTGAAAAATGTTAAAGTTTTCTATCTTTTGGTATTCGTTTAACTTTATTTTTATGAAAATTGTCAGTTAAAGGGATAGATTTTGTTACAATTGAGGATGAATTTTGTTCCAATTGCCCAAAAAATTTGGCCCGGGGGGGGAGGGGGGGATCCAGCTAAAAAACCAAGGAAAAAAGGTCACGTGGGGGGAGGAAAATGAATTGTCAAGAAAATCATTGCAATCAAAAAAGTCATAAAGTGGAAATGAAATATGTTTTTCATGAAAAATCGGTCAAATCAAACAAGCCCTAAATGTACATCATGCTTGACATTGGCCTTTTTTTCCTTTTTTTTTTTTTGGTTCGTCAAATGACAGTTTGTCAAACTTTACGTTAGTCCATTTGCAACTGTTTTCTAATTTATTTATTTATTTATTTATTTATTTTGTTGTTTTAGTATTTTCTTTAATTTTTGTTTACAAATAATGAAAACTCATTTTTTAATGGTCAAAATGGAGAGAATGACGGGTTGGGCTGCACAATTGGAAGGTTCAGAATGAATTATGCTGAAAAGAATTGAGGATAAATTTGTTATATTTTGCAGAGGTTGGGGATAAAATGGAAAACTTTCCTAAATAGAACCATTAATTTTGGGTGAAAAACAAGAACAAAATCTCCATAGAGCACAAAACAAAAGGGGGAAAAGAGAGGGCAATTTAACATTAGCAGCTAAGACCAGGAAGAAAGAGTAAGAAAAAACACTGCACGACATTAATTAGTCCGTAATCCATACAAAAGCATCCTTAATTGCTCAATGATTATTTCCCGTCAGATTATTTCTTTACATGTGTGCTCCCGTAATTTGTTATTGGTAATAAGAGGATGATTTATTAATTCTTTTTCATTATGATTCCTTATCCATTCTTCTGTTTAATTAATATACTTACCGTTTTCTCCGTGTACCATTATATGCGTACATTTCGAAGCCCCCTTTTTTTCTTTTTTTCTTTTTTTGCGATGGTTTGAGTGTGTTTTGTGTGTGGAATTATGACGTGGGTTTAGAAGATTTGTTTGTTTGGGTGATTTTATGAGGTGGGTATGCAATATTTTTCGTTGAGAATTGATTTATCTTGCGGAATTTTAATATTTCCTTTAGATGTGTTGGTGTGCAACGTTGATCATCACATGGACAAATTGAAAGCTCATTTCTTAGGGTTTTGTAAAGATCTGAATTGTCAACCCCCTTTCGGGCTTTGTGAGGTGTTGAATAGTTATAATTTCTTACTCTGAAGTTATCATGGGAAAGGATCTTTCTAGTTTGAGTCAATAACTTTTACCACTTTCACAATATTTTGAGTAGTTCTCTTTGTCAATACATGCTACGGTGCTGGCTTATATTTTCTGCTATTTGTATTAGATAACTCAGACTCTTTTCATTTGTTTATTAATGTTATGATCATGGTTATAATAGTCATTTTGTTTGTTAACCAGGAAAAGATATATAATTGGTAAGTATTATTTTGCCTAAATGGATCCAGCGAGGGACGAACAATTAGATTATGGAGATGGGGAGTATGGTAAAAAAATGCAATATCATCAAGTTGGAACTATACCCGCACTTGCAGAGGAAGAAATGATAGGTGAGGATGATGAGTATGATGATCTCTACAACGATGTGAATGTTGGAGAGGGTTTCCTGCAGTTGCACCAGTCTGAGGCACAAACGTCCGCCCTTGGTGTTGGCAATGGTGGATCCCAAGCTCCAAAATCTAATGTTTCTAATCCTAGAAATGAAGCAAGGGTTGTACAAGAGTTAAATATTCCTGGAGCTGCTAATGAACAGAATTATGCTTCCACTAGGATCCAATTTCCTGAGCAGAAGTGTGGGTTTCCAGCTGATAAGGGACCTGAACCGACTGTTGATGCCTCACAAAGGGGAAGGATATCCGAAATGACTCATAAATATCAAGCAGGACATTTAGAATTTCAAGGATCTGTTCCTATGCCCCAGAAAATTGCTGCAGATACAAATAACATGTCAGGGAAAGTAGCTGTTGAGCCTTCTCCTTCACCTACAGTGGGCAGCTCAAGAGTTGTTCCAGAGAATCTAGCCAGTCGAATGAATCCAAGTGCAAATGTGAATGTCAATCGCATGGTTGATAATGATACCCAGATACGGCCTGCTGTAGAAAATGGAAATACGACGCTCTTTGTGGGAGAGTTGCATTGGTGGACAACAGATGCTGATCTTGAGACTGTGCTATCCCAATATGGGATGGTCAAGGAAATTAAGTTTTTTGATGAGAGAGCTAGTGGTAAATCCAAAGGCTATTGTCAAGTTGAATTCTATGATCCAGCTGCTGCTTCTGCATGCAAAGATGGGGTGAATGGTCATCTTTTTAATGGGCGTGCTTGTGTGGTGGCATTTGCCAATCCACAGACCATAAAACAGATGGGTGCTTCTTACACGAACAAGACCCAGGCCCAGGCTCCATCTCAGCCACAGGGAAGGAGACCCATGAACGATGGAGCAGGAAGGGGCAATGGCACAAATTATTCCAGTGGAGATACAGGGAGGAATTTTGGACGAGGTGGGTGGGGACGAGGAGGACAGCAAATGCCTAACAGGGGTCCTGCGGCTGTCCCTGTGAGAGGACGAGGAGCAATGGCAACAAAGAATATGATTGGGAATGCTCCTGGTTCTGGTGGTGCTGCTGTTGGAGGAGCTTATGGACAAGGCCTCGTGGGTGGTCCTGCTTTTGGCGGACATCCTGGTATAATGCATCCGCATGGCATGATGGGTCCTGGATTTGATCCAGCATTTATGGGTCGAGGGGCTGGTTATGGAGGCTTCTCAGGTCCAGCTTTCCCAGGGATGATTCCTCCATTTCCAGCTGTTAACCCAATGGGGCTACCTGGAGTGGCTCCTCATGTCAACCCTGCCTTTTTTAATCGAGGAATGTCTTCAAATGGGATGAGTATGATGGGGACTGCAGGAATGGACGGACCTCATTCAGGAATGTGGAACGACCCAAACATGGGTGGATGGGGAGGAGAAGAACAAGGCCGAGGGACTAGAGAATCTAGTTATGGCGGTGAAGATAATGCTTCTGAGTACGGGCATGGAGAGGCAAGTCTCGATAAAGGAGTAAGGTCTAGTGCTGCTACCCGTGAAAAGGAACGGAACTCTGAGCGTGACTGGTCAATTAACTCTGAGAAGAGGCATCGTGATGAGAGGGAGCACGACCAGGACAGGTATGACAGGGAGCACAAGTACAGGGAAGAGAAAGATGGGTACCGAGACTATCGCAACAAAGAACGTGAATTGGGTTATGAGGATGACTGGGATAGAGGACAGTCTTCACGATCACGTAGCAGATCACGAGCAGTGCCAGAAGAGGATCACAGATCTCGATCGAGGGATGCAGATTATGGGAAACGTAGACACATACCGTCTAAATGATGTTATGCATAATGGGTCTTCTAGGGATGAGAACCTTGGTAATTGCTAAGCATATTTCCAGATTGAGTGAATTATTTTCAGTCTCTGGCTTATGATGACACACTGCTACTTATTTGTGCTAAAACTGTCAGTACCTTTAGTAGTATTAATATTGTGGATTTACTTGGTGGGTGAGATATGCCTGTCCTGCATAATTCAACCTCTGGGGTCAGTATTACAGTATTACCTGCACAGAGGACTTGAGATGCTCGAACTTATCTATATTTTTGTGGGAATTATCTGTGCTTTTATTCGTGTAAGATAAGTTTGTTTCTTAGGTAATTTTTAACCTTTAGCATGCTCTGAAATTTGTGCAATTCTTGTTTGAACTTGTGGTCATTAATCCGACCCCTTCCTTCCCCTCAATTCAAGAGAAACATCCCGAAAACAAATATATGGACAAACATCGGTTGGTACTGAAATGTGTCTCATCTTTAGTAGCACTACTTGGGTCAAGTGTTTCTTCTGTTTATATTGTTGATGATTACAATAATGTAGTGGTGCAGCTGAGAAGCGGAACTCAACTATCTGCATAACTAATTTTTTTCTACATGTTTGCTTGTAGATAAGTGAACTCCTAGGTATAATGCCCTTTTCTAATTCTTTCTTGCTTTCTCTCTTTTTTGTGTTGCTTGATTCAGCTTGGTATATTTGTGGAAACCATATATAGTGGAAATACAGCGGTTGATTTTGTTTCACATGAAAAAGTACTATTGTTTAAAGAAGAGACATGTCAAGATAGAAGGGGACAAAAATGATTATTTGGAACCAAATTTGCAAGCATTTTTTTTTTCACGTATAAGGTCTATTTTATAATGCACCGACATGGACACGTGTGTCAAATACGATATATGTCGAATACATCGATGCGTGATTTTTCAAAAAAAATGTATTCGACACGTGATTTTTCAAAAAAAATGTATTCGACGCGTGATTTTTCAAAAAAAATGTATTCGACGCGTGATTTTTCAAAAAAATACTGACATGATACGTCACCAACACATTATTAAATTTTTTAAAATTCTTCATTTTATATAGTATAAATTTCGTTTTGTGCTTATTATTAATTTTTTTTTCTAAATCTTTTAAATATGAGTACTCATTTATTATTTACTAATAACTTTGAATTACAAATAATAATATTTTTTTATAAAAAAAAAAAGAAAAATGTTCATGGTAAAGTGTTCAAGAAGTGTCGGTATTGACGTGTATCCGACATGTGAGACACGGACACGTTATCCTAGGTGAAATGTTCGTGCTACAAAGAGTCTATTGAAGATGGAAACATTTATTTTTCTCTTGGAATGTATTTAGTGCAAATAGCTGTAGTCTTTATTGAGGATAGACCTCTCTTGACACTGTCTCTTGGTCTGTTTTTCTTATCATGCGACTGCTAATTATGTCCATTTCATGTTGTTCTATTTCATTGTGTGTCAATTAGGTGTATATCAGTCTCTTTATAGGCATGTTCACTGGTGAACTGTATTAATGAATTAATGAAAATTATTAAAGATTAGAGTTATGTTTGAAGGAGTGATGAGATTTTGATGAATATTGACATGGAGATTTTCCCTTAATTGTCGTCCTCAGGAGCGAAGAAGCAAACTGCTGTTATTTTTGTTAAGATCGCTGAGTTGATTACCTGGAGGAAGAAAATTTAATTGCTGATTTCTGGGATATTCTTGAAATGTTAGTATCTATGTAGAGTAGCAAACAGGCCTTAATCAAATAGGCCATTGCTTTGTATTCCACAACTATGCAACTGAATTTTGAGTCACGACCCTGCAAGGATTTTTGTGAAAAGTCTCCAACATTGGAACTTGCCTATTATTGGAGAAATTTAAGCTGTTTTTCCGTGGAAAGAGAATTCTTTGAGCTTTGTATGGTAATTTCCATGTTGTAGGCATGTAATTGTTTTGTTTTGACATGTTTGTCTCGTCTCTCCGGTTGTAAATATATTGTAAAATTCTCAAAGTCATGTATGACGATGCTGTAATTGGTGTTTTAGTATGTAGTTTGTAGTCATTGTACATGTTACAAATCTCAAAGTCATGATGATGCTGTAATTGGTATTTTAGTACGTATTTTGTAGTCACTGTACATGTTGAAGTGTCATTGTCATTGAATTGTAACCTTGAATTGTTTTAGATTTATCCCAAAGTTATGCATGTTGATCTTTTGGGGAAATATTGTAAATTTTCTTGGTTTATCCATTAAGAACCTCCTCAAATAGTCTTTTTGGGGAAATATTGCTTTTATGATGTGAATTTTTTTTTTCTTTTTTCTTTTCTTTTTTTTTTTTTTAAAGAAAAAACACGTTTAGTCTTTGCACACTGCATCTGTTGTTGATGACTGGTGCGGAGGAGTCGAATTTCTGCTGTTTCTTGAATTTTAACATAGATGAAATCACAGTTGCAAGTATTCATTTTAGTGTCTGAAGAATTGGTGTTTGTTAACTTATGTTACTATTCCATTAGATTGAGACATATTGGATGTCCTCTTGGTCCACGATGTGAACCCCATAGGGATTCACGTGCTAAAGAATTGCTATGAGATGTATTTTCGGTTGGCCATGGTTATCGAGACTGTTGTTAGGTAGGGTCAATAATTTGTAGCCTGTCTTGTAACATAGGCAGCTTTCCAATTGTAAATTGTTCTGTGGTCTCTGAAGTTGTTGTTTTCGACTCATGCTGATTTGTTTGCTCAAGAATTTAGGACATGTTCTCTTTTCATGTCCTGTCTTGTACACATGATGTAAATGCTGCAGTTGTTTGATTTGGGATTCTATGATCTGATGCATATGACAAATTCTTGATTTCTCGTCCGTAGATGTACACATGGTGATCCAAATAGCTCACTTGGTCGATCTAGTTTATTATTCTTCACGTGTTTCTTTAATTTGACGTGATGATCTATTTGTGTTGAAGGATATATATCTGATCTGGTTGTTGTTATTTATGATTATTATGCATGTTTAATGCTGCTTGTCGTTGACGACTAGGATGTTTGTTTTAAGGCTGCTGCTATGTACATTGTTCGAAAGTTTCAATAAATGTATTGTGCTGCTGATAAGAAATGTATTCGATATGCAGGTGAGGGACGGGAGATTTAGCTTAATTGATCCTATAATCCCTCGGGTTTTGTTAATGTTAGAGTAAAACAGGAAATTGTTCGATATGAAATATACCCAACTTTCATTTGACACGATTTTTCACACCTAAACTTAAGTGAACACAATTAATATTTTTTGACCTGAATGTAGTCGAAATTAGATATTAATGTAATGTAGCTAAAAAATGAAAAGTAAATATGGGATTATTAATTGGTACTACAATTATCTCAAATTTCTATTTGACTTTGTAACATTTAGAAACTTTCCTTGAATAAAGCCCCTGTCCGGGTTGGGGACAGGGTATAAAAATAGGGGCGCGGCCTATTGGAGGGCCCGTCTGTCCTTGTCCCTGACCCTGTCCCCAACCAGGAATAGGGAGCAAGGTTGACTTTCCTTAGTGTATGTGTTAAAATACAGACAATCTTACTTTTATAAAAAGGATTGATTGGTAAAATACTCTTTGGTAAATGTCTTTATGTGCGATATACTCCATACCTATTGGAAATGGCAAAAAATCTGCTTGTTTCAAATGTTTTGTGCAAAAAAATTCCTGTCGTCCACATTTGTCTGGTCTTTCGTTAAATTTCAGAGAAAAGAAAGAAAATTGATGAATAAGGAAGAGCAAATAAATCATTTATTATATTCATTTTTAACAAAATCCATCCAAAACCAGTAGAGGGTTTTAGTATTACAACGATTACTTTTTGGAAACTGCAAAGATGATTACCCAGAGAAAACCCATCAGCCCATTTTGGATCTCTCCCTTTGAAGAAGATTCAGTGCAGTGCGATAGTTCTTGCACCATAGCTAAAGGAGAGTGAAAATTTGTACCTTTTTATACACCTAATTTCTCGTTCTTTGTTCAAAGATTTGATGGCGGATAAAGCCTAGGTTTTTATTTATTTATTTATTTATTTTATACTCCCTTCATCCCATTTATATGGATTGGTTGCCCCATTTATACAAGTTAGTTTTGTTTTTAATGCAAACATATTCTATGATAATTATGTTGAAGTACTTCAAGTTTGTATAAATGAATTGGATGATTTAGGTAAGCAATTGATAGACAAGCCCTTTTGGAAAATTAACAGCTTGTTTGGGAGCGATTTTTTGCCCCAAAAAATTTTGATTTTTTGACCGTTATTTTACTATTCCAGTCGTCATATTTGACTTCTTCTTACACAGGTAAACCTCACTTTTCCCCTAACGATCAAAAAATTAATTCTCAAAATCATTCCCAAACAGACTCTAATTCGAAGGGGTTCTTTTCCGTTTATATTGCTTCAAAGAATCAGTGTGTGTTTTGTTTCTACAAATATGTGCAAACTAAATAGGTACTTGTTAATTTGTTAATGAATGATAGTAGATGCGTGCTAATGAATTTTTCTTGGTGAACCCATGTGTAATTTCTTCTGAAAGAGAAGACACGATCGATTTTTGGATGGGTTTTAGTAGAGAAAACAGGACCCTCCGTGTCTCTATGTCTTGCGCAAAAGAGTTTTATGTAATTTTCAATAGGCAAGGGATATATCACAATTCACACATGGAAATAGTGAATATTCTGCTATTAATCTTTTATAAAATCATAAAGCCCATCCCTATTAGCACAAGTTTCATATATTCTTCTCTCATACTATTTATTTTTTCTTATTTGTCTCTATTCACAAATAACACACATTACATTGGCCAACAATTTATATCATTTCTGTTTCTTTCTTGAAAGGTATAAGATTAATCTAAAATAACTAGAAAGATGAAAAGGGAAAAAAATAACTTTGATTCTTATAAATTGTCATTCTTTATTATATTTAGATACTATAATAAATATTTTTCAAACCTAATATATACAATTGTTACGAGTACAAAAAATAAAGATCAAAGAAATATATTCAAACATTATCAGATAAATTTAACCATATGTTTTTTTTAATAAAATCAATGTTTGAATTTAAATATTAAGTAATGAGGAAAAAAGAAGAAGAAGAGAAGCGAGGATAGTTAAATATTATTCAATAATTCTGACAAATTATACTATTAACACAAAAGGGCAAAAACAAAAAAAAACAAAAAGTTGACCTTTGATTAATATGGGGAATTCTATATAGAAAACAAATTTCGAGGGAGTTATATGTGATTTTTACACTTTGTTTGACAAAAATTATAAATTATTTATAAATAGTCAAACTTATTTTTAACCACAAATTTTATTGACCCCATCAGTACTATTCACCTTAAGGGTGAATACGGTTCGATTTGTGGATAGTTTGAAACAATTTTCAAACTTAGCTATTTAAAGTGGTTTGAAATTTTATTCAAACCAAACCAAACCACTTCAATTTCTAAGCCAAACCAAACCAATCCAAATCATTTTTTTACGGTTTGATTCAGTTTAAAATCACGGTTTAACAATGAAAAATTAATATATATATAATAAGTTATATCATAAATACTAGTCTAAATTTTCACTTTAAAACATAAATTGTATTATTAAAAAATTTACAAATCAAAGTTATATAATTATAATCGTTATAATGCAACAAGATGATATAAATATTTTAAACTCTTAGTCAATATTATTGGCATTCATCTGCAATTGTAATACACGATTCATTCTCTTCGTAAATATAATAATATGGTGCATAAATCCATTGATTATAGTTAAATGATATGAAATAACGAATGAAAGAATATGATTAAAAAAAATCAAATATAACAATACCTAGTTATTGTGATTTTTTGTGAATTATCCAATGCTTCTACTCTATCTACATATTAGTGAATTACTTTAAGGGAGCCCGATAATTATTAGAACAAAATAATATAACTATCGATAAAATATAGAAAAAAATTATCAAAAAATAAAAGAATTTGGATAATTTGACTTGAATTTTGGCAAAATTTGAGAAAAATATTAGTTGAAGGAAATGAAATTTGTAATTTTTGAATTAAAATTTAGATTTAATTGTCTGCTCAATTGTAATGGAGGATTGATCAAAATATTGGTTTACCAACAGTTGTTCAACAATGTACCCAACTTGGAGGTTTTACATTCACAATTATGATGACGGATGGGTATTTGGATATGATTTGATTAATTAATTGAGATGTATAATTGCTTAATTGAGTTTAATTGAATTATGTTCAATATGGATGTATCTTTTTTAATTGAAATGTGTTAAGTTTTAATTGGATTAAAATTTAGACTAATTTATTTTCAGATTTTTTTTTTAAACTTAGTGAACAGTTTGACAGTTTGAAACGGTTTGCAAAGATTAAAACATAAACCAAACCATTCATTTTTCAGCCCTAATTCACCTATTTATCATTCGTTTCTACTTATATATAAATTAAATTGTTTATAAACTATTTCCAAATAGAGGCTTAAAATAAGAGAGGTCTTTGTATAATTGCCATAAATCTTAAGAGAGCTCTATGAAATTTACCCATTCTTTTATTATAAAAATATATTTATTTTATTAAAAAACATACAGAAAGTTTTGGAAAAAGATCAATGAATAAATAATTTATCTATGATTTGATTTCTAATTTAATATATTAAAAATGACATGATAGGTGTTCGCTATAATATGAAATTCATATATGTTTTCACTTTTCATTTGTTCTATTCATAAATAAGAATAGTCAGAGTAGGCCTCAATAAATGTATGAAAGTTGTATTATAATAAGTAATAGTTATACATGCATAGTTCAAATAATTATTTGACTTTCATCGAATTTATAAATTAATTAATAAATTGTAAATGTATATCTTAGTGACATACTAAAAAATATAAATATACTAATCTTCATCAATAAAAAAATAAAAATAAAATTCTATCGATAAACAAACATTGCCAAGTCAAATGGCCATGATTTCATGAGGGTGAGCTAACCCCAAAAATCCGTCCTTAGTTTAAGACAATATAATGTTAACTATATTTAAAAAAAGGTCAAAATTGTATTGCTACTTAAAATTTTCTTTTCCTTTTTTTTTTAAATAACTAGGAAAACCATTTAATTGGTTCTCAAAGCAATCGATTTGACAAATTTTACACTACATTTTAGCATCTGATTTTTAAGATATAACCTAACCGATCGAATCTTGATTGTTCTAGTTAAATTAGAACGATGACCTTGATTCTTAACAATGATACAATTATGTGCCCAAATGAAAGTATCGCGATTTGCCGTCAAACCATCATTAAGATTATCTCTTAGAAAAATACTTTTTCACTTTAACAGCTTGACCATAATAAACAAGAGCAATGTAACATAAAATTTATCGTTATTCTCTACAAACTGCATATTTGAACGTACAAAATATGCCATAAATATTTGTGTGCTATACAAAATGGAAGCTTTTGAGTCCAAAAATTGCAAAATTGCATGGCCTTTCATGGGAGTACGAGCTTCCAGTTCCGAAATCTACATCGTTTTCTTATTTCAACCATCCATCCACCCTATATTAACCCCTCCATACTCTTTATCTCCATCACATTAATTGCACTGTTTTTTAGTAATCAATGCTGAAAAAAGAACTAGTTGCAATTACTTGTAGAACAGCAAAATGCAAAAATGAAACTTATTAACTAATCGAGTCTCATGACAGTATAATGTCTTAAAATAAAATTGCCCACCATTAACTGCTGCAACCTCTATGGACATCACTCCAAGAATACAATGATTAAATAAACCACTTGTACAGTAATCACGAATGATTTTAAACTCTCAAGTATATTACAGAAAATATGCATAAAACTCAAGTATGAAAACTACAGAGTATGAAATTATAATTTCGATTTTGATATAATTTTTTCAAGATTAGATGTGTGTTCATATAAGCAGAATTAAAAAAAATAATAATAATCAAGAAAGCCCAAGATCCTATGTGACCTGCACCCTCGGCCTCCCACGTAAATTTCACACTTTCCACCAATTGAACACTTTATCTAAATTAATTATTTTTTCACATGGTATATTTATACATCTAACAATCGCCCACATGAAAGAAATAAGATAAATATAAATATTATTCTAGAATACGGTAGAAATCATGCAAGCTTAGGTGTCTATTGACTTGAATCTTGGCTTTATATATTCTATCGAGTTTGCTAACTGCAGAATGAACTATGTTTTGAACTCTACAGTTATGATTACAAACTGAGATAATAGAACAACACATGACTTCTAAAATAATCATTGAGTTCTTATTATTGTTTCACTTCAACCATGAACTTTTCCAGTTTCTTTGAGTGCTTTAGAGAATTAGCCTTTATTTTCATAGGAAGTGGCCCTACTTCCACACTCAAATAGGTGTTTTCATCAAAGGTGCACTGTATCTAACCACCCCATTGAATATAATCTATAGTAAGCATTAAGATTATTAGATCATCCTCTAATCAATGCAGTTGTTACTACTTATCATAGGGAGGGCTTTGTAATAAATCCAATATAGTACCCTTACAAACCACTCCAATAAGTTTGTCGTTCCATTGAACCTTGTCCATACGATCTCCAATCACAAGGTTGGGTTCCCATTATAGGTGATCTACTTTATAATAGGCTTTAGCCACATCCTCTTTGATGTTTTCTGAACTAGCTCTTTAGCTAATAATTTGGTTAATAGGTCAGCAATATTATCATTCAACTTTATATAGTCAATAGCTATAACCCCATCCTTAAGTAACTAACGCATAGTATTATGCCTCCTACAAATATGTTTAGACTTTCCATTGTATAATGAATTTTAAGCTCTTGAAATAGCTGCTTGATCGTCACAATTGACAGAAATAGTTGGAAGTGGTTCAGACCACAATGGAACATCCATACGAAAATTCTTTAACCATTTATCCTCCTCACTTGCCTTATTTAAAGTTATGAATTTAAATTCCATCGTAGATCTCGCAATGCAAGTTTGCTTAGTGGATTTCCAAGATACAGAATCGTCTACTATTATAAATATATATTAAATTGTAGATTTAATTTCATTGGTATTGAAAATCCAATTAGCATGAAAATTGCCTCAAGACTCAAATGAGAGGATCCCAATGTTCACTATTAGGATTACCAGTATGCCTGTTAAGTCTGCCGACAGTAAATGCTATATCAAATCTTGTAGAGTCCATAAGATACATGAGACTATTGATCACTCTAGCATATTCTAAAGCAAAAAGGACCTGAATGTTTTCTCAAATGGTGACTTGTATCATAAAGTGTTTTAAAGGGAATCAATTATTTGTTAAAATTCTTAAGTATTTTTTCTACACGACGTAATTAGGTAAAAGTAATTCCTTCGAAATGTTTTACTTTTTTGATTTCTAGAATGACATCAACAACACTTAAATCTTTCATTTCTAAGTGCTTTTTTCAAAAACTGTTTAGTCTTATTAATCACATCTAAACTAGTTCCCATTATCACCGTATCAACAAATATAATCTTCATGCCATTGCTTAGGAGTTTGTTTAATGTCACAAAGGGATTTTTTAAGTCTGCATACTTTATCATCAAGGCCTTTTACAACAAATCCCTTAAGTTGGTTCATATAAATCTCATCTCTAACTCTCCATTTAAAAAATGCAGTTTTGATATCCATTTGTTGTATAATAAGACCATACAATGGAGCATAATATCCTAATAGGAGAAATCCTAGAAATAAATGAATAAGTATTAAAGAAGTCAATTTCCTCTTTCTATTTATAGCATTTAACTATAAGTCTTGCTTTAGCCTTATCAATCGAACAACCAGATTTAACTTTTTTGCTTAAATAACTATCTATGCCCAACGGTCTTAGCATCCTTGAGGTAAGTCTACTAACTCTTAAGTGTTATTAAACATAATGGAGTTATATTTACTATTTATAGCTTCCTTCCAAAGTATAAAATCTGATGTTCGTGATAAAATCTGAAGTTGGTGAAGACATAACTTCACCAAAGGTACTAGGATCATCCTTTACTAAGTTGATTAGAAAGTCAAGATCGAAAGAAGCAGTGGTCCTAGATCTTTTTTCTTCTCCTAATTCCTACTTTTTATAATTCAAAAGGCTCCTCTCTAACTCTATGAGGAACACTAATAGAGCTACTTGGTCCTTCGGATTTTCTTTAAAATGAAATCTGTTTTAAAATGATTCAGCATCTCGAGTTTGAAAATTGTGTTATTATCAATCAAGTTATTTCTATAGTCAATAATTAAAAATCTATAGACATTACAGTGAAGAGGATAGCCTATAAAAACGCAATCAACAGTTTTCGGACCAAGTTTAGTTCTCTTAGGTACTGGAATAGAAGCTTTAGCTAAACACCACCACAGTTTAATTATTTTTCGAACTGGAAATTTTGTTAAAAATATAATATGCAGTAAGAAGGGCTTCCTCCCACATGTTAAATGGTAGTCTAGAAGAGTTTAGTATTGAAATGACCATATCTTTAAGAGTTCTATTTTCTTCTTTCAACAACACAATTATATTGGGGAGAATAAGGTGTAGTAGTCTCATCAATTATACTATTATCAACAAAAAAATTTTCATTGAAATCACCTATATATTTCCCTTCCTATCAGATCTTGAAATTTCAATAGTTTTATCTAGCTGATTTTCTATTTGAATTTTATATGAAATAAATTTTGAATAACTTTCATCCTTACTCTTAAGAAGATAAATGTAATAATGATGAGAATAATTGTCAATGAAAGTTATTCAAAATTTATTTCATATAAAATTCAAATAGAAAATCAGCTAGATAAAACTATTGAAATTTCAAGATTTGATAGGAAGGGAAATATATAGGTGATTTCAATGAAAATTTTTTTGTTGATAATAGTATAATTGATGAGACTACTACACCTTATTCTCCCCAATATAATTGTGTTGTTGAAAGAAGAAAATAGAACTCTTAAAGATATGGTCATTTCAATACTAAACTCTTCTAGACTACCATTTAACATGTGGGAGGAAGCCCTTCTTACTGCATATTATATTTTTAACAAAATTTCCA
This sequence comes from Olea europaea var. sylvestris, assembly GCF_002742605.1. NCBI lineage: Eukaryota > Viridiplantae > Streptophyta > Magnoliopsida > Lamiales > Oleaceae > Olea > Olea europaea. The sequence goes on from NW_019239748.1 coordinate 62,586, forward strand.
GTTCGAAAAATAATTAAACTGTGGTGGTGTTTAGCTAAAGCTTCTATTCCAGTACCTAAGAGAACTAAACTTGGTCCGAAAACTGTTGATTGCGTTTTTATAGGCTATCCTCTTCACTGTAATGTCTATAGATTTTTAATTATTGACTATAGAAATAACTTGATTGATAATAACACAATTTTCAAACTCGAGATGCTGAATCATTTTAAAACAGATTTCATTTTAAAGAAAAATCCGAAGGACCAAGTAGCTCTATTAGTGTTCCTCATAGAGTTAGAGAGGAGCCTTTTGAATTATAAAAAGTAGGAATTAGGAGAAGAAAAAAGATCTAGGACCACTGCTTCTTTCGATCTTGACTTTCTAATCAACTTAGTAAAGGATGATCCTAGTACCTTTGGTGAAGTTATGTCTTCACCAACTTCAGATTTTATCACGAACATCAGATTTTATACTTTGGAAGGAAGCTATAAATAGTAAATATAACTCCATTATGTTTAATAACACTTAAGAGTTAGTAGACTTACCTCAAGGATGCTAAGACCGTTGGGCATAGATAGTTATTTAAGCAAAAAAGTTAAATCTGGTTGTTCGATTGATAAGGCTAAAGCAAGACTTATAGTTAAATGCTATAAATAGAAAGAGGAAATTGACTTCTTTAATACTTATTCATTTATTTCTAGGATTTCTCCTATTAGGATATTATGCTCCATTGTATGGTCTTATTATACATCAAATGGATATCAAAACTGCATTTTTTAAATGGAGAGTTAGAGATGAGATTTATATGAACCAACTTAAGAGATTTGTTGTAAAAGGCCTTGATAATAAAGTATGCAGACTTAAAAAATCCCTTTGTGACATTAAACAAACTCCTAAGCAATGGCATGAAGATTATATTTGTTGATATGGTGATAATGGGAACTAGTTTAGATGTGATTAATAAGACTAAATAGTTTTTGAAAAAAGCACTTAGAAATGAAAGATTTAAGTGTTGTTGATGTCATTCTAGAAATCAAAAAAGTAAAACATTTCGAAGGAATTACTTTTACCTAATTACGTCGTGTAGAAAAAATACTTAAGAATTTTAACAAATAATTGATTCCCTTTAAAACACTTTATGATACAAGTCACCATTTGAGAAAACATTCAGGTCCTTTTTGCTTTAGAATATGCTAGAGTGATCAATAGTCTCATGTATCTTATGGACTCTACACGATTTGATATAGCATTTACTGTCGGCAGACTTAACAGGCATACTGGTAATCCTAACAGTGAACATTGGGATCCTCTCATTTGAGTCTTGAGGCAATTTTCATGCTAATTGGATTTTCAATACCAATGAAATTAAATCTACAATTTAATATATATTTATAATAGTAGACGATTCTGTATCTTGGAAATCCACTAAGCAAACTTGCATTGCGAGATCTACGATGGAATTTAAATTCATAACTTTAAATAAGGCAAGTGAGGAGGATAAATGGTTAAAGAATTTTCGTATGGATGTTCCATTGTGGTCTGAACCACTTCCAACTATTTCTGTCAATTGTGACGATCAAGCAGCTATTTCAAGAGCTTAAAATTCATTATACAATGGAAAGTCTAAACATATTTGTAGGAGGCATAATACTATGCGTTAGTTACTTAAGGATGGGGTTATAGCTATTGACTATATAAAGTTGAATGATAATATTGCTGACCTATTAACCAAATTATTAGCTAAAGAGCTAGTTCAGAAAACATCAAAGAGGATGTGGCTAAAGCCTATTATAAAGTAGATCACCTATAATGGGAACCCAACCTTGTGATTGGAGATCGTATGGACAAGGTTCAATGGAACGACAAACTTATTGGAGTGGTTTGTAAGGGTACTATATTGGATTTATTACAAAGCCCTCCCTATGATAAGTAGTAACAACTGCATTGATTAGAGGATGATCTAATAATCTTAATGCTTACTATAGATTATATTCAATGGGGTGGTTAGATACAGTGCACCTTTGATGAAAACACCTATTTGAGTGTGGAAGTAGGGCCACTTCCTATGAAAATAAAGGCTAATTCTCTAAAGCACTCAAAGAAACTGGAAAAGTTCATGGTTGAAGTGAAACAATAATAAGAACTCAATGATTATTTTAGAAGTCATGTGTTGTTCTATTATCTCAGTTTGTAATCATAACTGTAGAGTTCAAAACATAGTTCATTCTGCAGTTAGCAAACTCGATAGAATATATAAAGCCAAGATTCAAGTCAATAGACACCTAAGCTTGCATGATTTCTACCGTATTCTAGAATAATATTTATATTTATCTTATTTCTTTCATGTGGGCGATTGTTAGATGTATAAATATACCATGTGAAAAAATAATTAATTTAGATAAAGTGTTCAATTGGTGGAAAGTGTGAAATTTACGTGGGAGGCCGAGGGTGCAGGTCACATAGGATCTTGGGCTTTCTTGATTATTATTATTTTTTTTAATTCTGCTTATATGAACACACATCTAATCTTGAAAAAATTATATCAAAATCGAAATTATAATTTCATACTCTGTAGTTTTCATACTTGAGTTTTATGCATATTTTCTGTAATATACTTGAGAGTTTAAAATCATTCGTGATTACTGTACAAGTGGTTTATTTAATCATTGTATTCTTGGAGTGATGTCCA
>NW_019239748.1:74045-100792 GCF_002742605.1 Olea europaea var. sylvestris
TGAATTAAACTATCCAACTCTTCCCCTTTTCTTGTGTGTAATACGAATAACTACGAAAAATTTTCTTGACAATAATGTCATCCGTGATCATCTTCAATGCTCTGATTGTTGACCCTTAATGGGTGATTACAAAACTCTTTTAAAAGAAACGTAATGTATATTTGACGATGTAACTTGTCTCAGACCAAGATTTTAATGTAAAATATTATCATTCATTTATATGTAAAATGGGATTTTTTTTTTATTTTTTTCTGAATTCTATGAGAAACATAGTAATAATAAAAGATAAAAATATATCAATAATGGGTTTGAAATAATTTTATTATTTTTAATGTCATTTGTCTTAATTCTCAAATGTTATGTGTCATTATATTGCTACCACAATTTTTATTTGGTGTACTACATTTTAATTACAATTAAACTCCCCAATCTTTGTTTATTGTAGCAATTATTTTCTTAACTTTTTTTCCTTCGAATTCTAATCTTCAACTTTTTATTAGTTAGTAAGTCTCGTTCCTTACGATAATTTATATTAAAAAATTTTGTTTTCATGTTTTAAAATGAAGTATAAATATTTTTTCACACATTTTACTCCTTCATTTTTAAAAATATGATGAAAATAAACTGTTTTACACAATTTCACCAGACTTTTGAACATAAAATTGTTATCAAATATGAGCTAAAATTAAGAACCTTAATTGAGGTTAGTTTAGAATGATCATAATCAATTTAATTTAGTTTCATTTTGTGCTATTGACCGTAAAGGTGGTACAATGTTAATTCAACTAGATTGGTCAGGTTAAAACTTCTTTAATTAACTTATCCTCTTGCGGTTTAATTAAAATTCAAACTTTTAGTAAATTTTGATGAAAGTTGAGGAATTTTGTGATTGAAAAGTTAATAAAAAATTTTGGATCCCATAAAATGTAATTAAAAACGAAGTTTATAAAAAGTAAGCTTTAGAAAATAAAAGACCAAATCGGGTTTAATCTAGTTTCACTTCATACTATCGAGCGGAGACATAGTACAATGTTAATTCAACTAAAGCATATGAGACGGGGTTGCTAAAACATTTTTTACAACGTAGATCAGGAGATCGGCCTTTCAAGATTGAGCGGTGTAGATTCACATGCATAATGCACTATTAGGAGATGCTCGTTGGCATGTTCGGTAGGAGCATGATGTCATAAGATAGTAATATAAAGAAAAATAAAATAAAATTTTATGATCACTATACACTCCATTGTGCTCCATGGGTTTGCCATGTTTAATATTTTACATTTTCTACAAAACCAAATGAACGCTAAATTCCTTTTCGTTATGTTGTGCTCATTGAAATTATCACCTAACCAAACTATTCATACATGGAGTCGGGGGTAAATGGACCAATACCATTCAAAAATTGAGGATGTTGGATCTACAGAGTTTTTTTACTATCCTTTCCGCATAGACTCCCATTCGTGTCCAATGCCCGTTTATTCCAAATAAATGTCCTATTTAACCCTTACAAGCATGTTTTGTGAGAAAGATAATATAGGACCATAGGATAGTATAATGCAGATAATACAGTGCGGACTAAACATGTACAATTTTATGATGATGAATAATATCATTATATTACTATCGGTGTTTGTAATAATTTTTTGAAGTTGTGTTTAATTTAATTCTTGTACATAATGGTGGGTAAAAAGGCTAAAGAGAGGACTTTTGTTATTAATATATGAAATGTGAACTTTATAAATATGCTTGTTTTGAACAGGCATGGAAAAGAAAATTTGGAAAATTGATTGATCACACCCATATTTGAAAAACGTGGTAGAATTAATATTACAAAGATAAAATTATCTAACTGGGGATGAAGATGATTTTTTTGTTTCGTCATACTCAAAAGTAATTTAAATTCACTTTTAATGTTATCTTTTACCAAATTGACGTAGAAATGTAAGGATTGAAAAAGAACATATACCAATAAACCGTTAGTTCTGTAAAGTACCAATTTGGATCAAAGAATTGAAGAATAATCTCATATTATTATTATTATTATTATTATTATTATTATTATTATTATTATTATTATTATTATTATTATTATTAAAGGCTATAAACAAAAAGGCTAAATTATATGTTTCGTTCCTACTTTTAACCTGTCATATAGTGTTGTCCTAAACCTTTTTTTCAAAATTTTTAACATCAACCTTTTATTAATTAACCTATTTGTCCATAAAAAAGTCTCTTCAAGAAACTACTTAAGTATAAGATTCTTTCTCTATTTAGAATGTCAATTATAAAAAATAATTATAGGAGACTTGATTTTAACCTCTCTTTTTTCTTTTTTTCTTTTTAAAATAGAGTGGGTTCTGACTATTCAAATTCGGCTCTCTAAATTTGGAGACACAACCCGCTCCTTACTTTATAATGATAAAATTTAATGAGTAACATATTCGAATACTATACTTCTTTAAGCATTCATATCATATTTGAATTGATTGTCCATTTACATCTATCAACAATATATTAAAAATGGGGATTGAGAAGAAACTTTTGAATACCAATTATACCACTATACATTTACCTATATGTCCAATATACCCTCATTTGGTTTGCAAAAAGGGAAAAAAAATGAAATGTTGCATTAATATGTTATAATTATTATTTACCCTTATTTAAAAGTGGTTTTGATTGACAATTAATAATATGTATACCTAAGTTTAGATAAAAATGAAATACCAAATGATTCAATTTATTTCCTCTAAATAAAATAATTAATAATTACTATTGCTTTTGAAAGTCGAGTCAATTAATTTCCACTAAACACTATTATTAGTACACAATAATAAAATTATTACATACAATTAAAAGAAATTATAATACTACACATATAATTAACTACAGAATACCAAATGATTCAATTTATTTCCTCTAAATAAAATAATTGATAATTATTATTGTTTTCGAAAATTAAGTCAATTAATTTCTACTAAACATAATTATTTATAATTATAAGTATAAAATTAATAAAAATATTATCGCATACAATTAAAAGAAATTATATAAATATTTTTTCAGGAAACAATAATATGTAATAATTTTTTTAATCATTATTGAACACGTGTTCTTGTCTTGATTTACCTTCGTTGAAATAAGAAAAAATTGAAAATACAATGAAAATCATATAACCAGAAGGGAAAATCGAGATCAAATTTTTTTAAAGGAAAATTTTAGCAGCGATCCATAACCTTTTTAATTTTTGTAGATTTTACCCTAACCTTCAATTTGTTCCAACGAAGGTCCTTAACATTTCAAAAATATGTATATGAAGTCCAAATGGATGGAAACTATCCAATTGACCGTTAGTTTATTAAAAATTTTGATTTTGACCAAGTTTGGTAAGGGCACATACTTCATTCACATATTTAACCTTTTAAAAATCAAATTAAGCTAAAAACAATTAAAAAAGAAAAAGAAATTTGCATCTTCATCTCCTTCACCCCACCCCTCATTCCAACCACCTTTAGCAATGGCGCCACCAAGCCCACCCATACAATCCACCAGCTCCTTCCACTTTCAACCACCACACACCACCAAACCATCCACACAAGCAACAATCGCCAATGTCAAAGCAATCAATTGAAGTGCCAATTCGATAATCCTAGAGTTGCATCACAGTGTTGTGAAAACTAGCTAAAATCCATAGCCGCTTATTGCTCTTTACTCTAATAATCTTTGTTTCAAACTTCATTGACATTTTTGAATTACTGTGCTTCAAAATTATTATCGTTCTCTAAATTTGATATTTGTATCTATATCATGTCAAAACTCTTTTTCATGGTAGTTTCTTTCAGTTATGTAAGAATTAGTGTTTGCATTTAGTAAATGATTTTTTTTAATAAAATTTATTTTTGATATATTGTTCGATTCTTCGTTCAAGGTTACATCTATACTACTTACGTGTTTTACTTGTAATGTTATGTGTTCCAATAATCTGTATATCTATGAATATTTTTATATGGTTTACATATTTGTAAGTATGTGAACTACATATAAAAGGATGAAAAGTCGTGAGACGTTGAAAAAAAATATTGTATTTGAAGAAGTGTCATTGTAATTATTTCATTTTATTCAATATTTTCACATTATATACACATTTCCATAAAACGTTTTATTCATATATTCATTATATTTAATAATTATACTTTTTTCTTTAATAATATCAATTATCTCAAGAACTTTCAAAACATAGTAAGCATATAGTCCATCTGATACATAAGTTGTGCAAAGCACATGTTTATTACTAGTATATAACAAATATGTTAAAGAAAAGGTGATGTAAAGATGTCAACGAGTCGAGTTGAGTCGAGCTTTTTAAACTTCGACACAAGCTTTGCCAAGCTGAACTAGTTTTTTTTTTTTTTTCTTCCATCCCCCCGCCCCCCCTTAACTGCCTGTTTGGCTGCCAAATTGGCTGCCAAACAGGCAGTAGACTGAGTCTCTTTCTTTTCTTTTTCTTTTTTTTAACGAGTAAGCCCGGCTCGATCTAACTCCTCGAAATGGGGCTCAACCCAAGCCTTGGCTCGGTGCCTTCGAGCCTCGAGCCGGGCCGAGTAACTGGATGTTCCAGTCGACGAGCCCGATTAACATCCTGATTATGAGAAATTAATAAATATTTCTTGAAAAAAACAAAATAAATAATCAAAATAGAGAGCATTATTGAAGTATGTGAAATAAATTATTTTTAAAATTTAAAAATGCTTCGTATTAAGGCAAAGACGATCTTTAAATTAGAATGTCGCTTGAGGATGTTTTAGTAGAACTTTTCATCCAACAAAAGACAGAAAAATGGAATTAGGGAAAATTGCAGATGGGTCTCGAACCTTTTCAAACGTGCGACGGGATCTCAAACCTTTTAGTTTTGGCATTGCTATTTAACCTAAAATAATATTATAAAAAGAAAGAAAGAAAAAGAAAATTCCACCGGTCATCTTCCCCACTAACACCACCGTACCTTACACACCTACCATCTATCTGCCACCAGCCCAACCCCACTGAGGATACAATTAAAATTGTTAGAGGAAAAAAAAAAAAAAGTTAAGGGTAAAAGTGTAATAAAGGGCAAAAGTTAGTGATGAGATGTATAATTCAGCCAAACTGAAAACGCCTAAACATATTATATATGCAGATCTAATTAAAAATATCACAAATATATAAAATATTATAGAAAATGTTTGTGGTATATCATCATTTATATAATTATTTATAAATTGATAAGGTGTCAAAAGAAAGTGAGAAATTTAATTTAATTTTTATTTAATTGATGATATTTTGATCGAATTAAATCTCGTTACATCGTCTATTGACATATAAATTTGTAAGTTGTGACATACATATAGCGCAACTAAAATATTATTTGTATTTATGTTTGTACTGCTTTACAGACATATTGCTCGAAAGAATGATATTATTGAACACCATTAGTCCTAGTGCACTAGTTTATGTGATATTATATGATAAATTCAATTAAATGTGAAATTTTATGATTCATTTGATTTTTCATTTCACTTTTGACACTTAGTGTATGTTTGGTTTTGATTTTTCACCTCAAAAAATTAATTTTTTCATTGTCACTTCTCTAAATCAGTCGTCATTTTTTACCTGTTCTCTCACAAATGTTACCCACTTTTCTCTTCAATGGTTGAAAATTAATTCTCATAATTACTACCGCACAAGTCATTAGTGCCACCCATACATGCATTGTAACACGAGATGCTAAGTCCTCGTTTGGTAGCAATTTTTCACTCCAAAAAATCAATTTTTTGACGGTTATTTTACTATTTCTAACGTCAATTTTTACTTCTTCACTCACAGGTGGGACTCACTTTTCTATCTAACGGTTAAAGAATCAATTCTAATAATTACTATCGAACAGGTCCTAACGAGCATTGCTCTTCTCAAAATAACTTTTTCTAACTAACAAAATTTAAGAAAGTCGAGTCCACATTTCGTTGTCGTCGAATTCAGCATTTATTACATCATGCCTTTTTTCATCATTTATTGCACATGGCAGAGATAGATTGAATGAGCGATGGGGTAGGATTCATAGCTTCAAGAATTATTTGGTGCAGGAGCTTTAAATAAGAGCACGTTACTTTGACATGGTTGAGCAGTTTGACGATAGCGTTTCCAACATTTCTTTGCAAATTAGATCTGATGCATTGAAATCTTCTGCAACTTTTCGTCAAAGATGCAGTTACCATTTTCAGTGAATATGTCCCGAAATTAACATGGTCCATTTCCATCATTGCCAAACCTTTCTGATTTTCCTTATTGTTTAATCGACAACCGATCTATCATTCCATGTGATGTAATATATATATTAAGGCTTAAAGTTTCATCTTGAAAGATCAATTTTACTTGTATGGGTAGTGTTTTTAAGTGGTTATAAACTATGAGTCCTGTAAAATATGTATTTAATAATTAGATTATAATTTATATGAGTTCTATAAAATGTATGACTCAAAAAATATGTTTGATCAACTTAAAAATATAATCTAAGCTTTACAAAACCCATTAAGAGAAGTAGACGAAACCCTTATACGTTGATTGTTATTTTTATACTTAAAGATTTGGGAAATCGGCATTAACAATCCCGGGTTCCAACAAGATTGTGACTTGTTTGAGCACACTAATCTTGAAATTTAAATACTTATTTGAGCTATAGACGAACTAAATTACTCATTTGAGTTTGATTGACTATGATCTGTATTATGACTTTTAGTCATAGCTTATATTATTAACTTTATTAAGAGGAATAGTTCAAATCTTTTATTTTTGTTAGTAATATATTTAATTCATCCTTAACAAACTTTGCCGGTAGTTCAATATCTCAATTGCCATTGAAATTTTACAAATATTTTTCAATTATCATAAAACTTTAAGTTGTTATTGAACTTTTCCAAATGTTACCTTGTTTCCATTGAACTTTAAAAGTTTATTAGTTTTCATTGAACTTATAAAAATGTTATCACATCCATCACTTGTCATTTGAAAAGTTAAAAGACTCAATAAACTTACCGAAATATTATCTCATCCATCATTCTTCCAACCCTCTCATCTATTGCATTAACTTAAAAAACAACGGCAATTGACAGAGTAGCAGCTGAGATAACGGTTTGATAAATTCTGTGATAAGTCGAAAATCTTTTAAAGTATAATAGTAACGGAGAAAATTTGAAAATTTTAGTAGCAATTGCGATATTTTACCCTGCTTTACCAAACAAACGAGAAAAGTATGTCGGGTACACAGTTCTGAGCAATGCAATGGACTGGATTTAACAGTGTTTCTCTTATTTTTAGAATTGTCCAATATTTTGCAAACTAGCTAGGGTCTGTCTTGCCAGACCAGCTGAAAATGTAGAACGCATACCAATTAATTTAGTAGGAATGGTACAATGTAACATTTGCATTGGATCTGTCCAAACTTAAATACTATGGTCGAAAATTACAATGGAATAATCAACTCACCAGCCTTTGTTCCCTATCAATTCCATCAGGACATTCTTTTATTTTTATTTTTTTGGTGGAGAAGAAACAGCTGAGGTTGTACCAAATTCTATATCATGAAGAGTAGAAGCCAAAATCACATGTAAATAGAGTTGACCATTCTATGATTTTCTCTGAGATTGAATCTTCGATCCAATGAAACGAAGCTAATTAGCAACCTTTACCCTTCTTGCATAGAAGCGCACCTGCTCCCATTGTCATTGAACCGATAAGAGAAGATGGTCTTGCACTTAAGCTCGATGCCTTGGCATAATTTGAAGATGCTCCTGCACCAGACAGGGTGAAGAAGGCACCGTTGAGCATTAGGTCGCCTTCGGATCTCCAGTTCCATTTCTTCCACTCGCTCTCTGGTGCATCCTCGTGTTTGGTAACCTTAAAATGCACAATAGTACGTTATCAGCTAGTGTATACTTCAATTTTCCTTCTACGAATCGGAGCAATAGAGAACTAAACTTAGTAGATTGTGGCAACAAGGACACTCTACCACTTACCCTTCTGCATTGCTTGTATCAGCTAGTGTGTACTTGTTAACAGATTGTTGTTGGACACTATTAGAGTAGAATGAAACAAAGTTTAATGCAATCTGTTACTTTAATATCCAATTTATAATATCTTTTGGAGGAAATAAATTCTTGGTATAGTGGACTCAAATGTAATTAGAAAGAAAAAGAAGTTGAAATTCTGTCTGTTATACAGTTACGTTGACCATTGTGTACGGTACATTTTCTTACAGATTATCAGTTCTGCTGGATGATGATCCTCACCTCTTTGTTAAATCTATCATTAGGAGCTAGAAATCTGTTGCCTTGGCTGTTGATTGTAGGATCTGCACTACCCCCAATTGCATACATTTCCCAGAGAGTATAGTCATTGTTCACCACATGAAAATACCCATGTCTACACCTGCAAAGAACACCAGTTAAAAAACTGTGTGATGTTTGGTATGTAGTGTTAGATTGTACTAGACAATACAAATAAACATAAGATTTTACAAACTTTTGAATTTATGTACCTTGGCATTCTCTGCACAAGCCCTTCACCGAAATGGTTGAATGCAATTGTGACTTGCATGTTCTTGTCACGCGTATAAGTATCGCTATGTCCCAAGAGCATGACCTTATCGTGATGTGTTAGGTAGTTATTCGATATCGTGATTGCAGTCGAGCCATGGATGGCATCGATCAGTCCATCACGACAATTAGACAAGGAGCAATGATCGACCCAAACATGGCTGCCACCAAATATTGACACCCCATCACCGTCGGATGGAGTTCTCCATCCATAGTGATCTGGTGAGTCCCTGACATATGCATTCCCTTTCTGCTTGCAGTCATGTATATTTAGGCCATGGATTATAATATTTGTCACGTATTGTGCAGTAATACATCCCCCTCCTGCAATGTGTACACTTGCACCTCTACCATCAATGGTCTTGAATGAATTCATCATCAGTTCTTGCTTAAGCTTAATCACCATATCACGGGAGAAAATAATCCATAACGGCTCATTTTGGATCACCCCATATCTCAAAGTGCCCGGTTTTGGATTAACGGCGTTGTCTCCAGAGTCCGTCACAACATATATTTTACCATCTCTCCCACCAATGGCGTGTTTCCCAAATCCGATTGCGCAATCCGCTAAATGCTGCCGGTTTTTCTCCCAATTGGGATCGCACCTCCAACAATCATCAATTGGATTGCCAGTGGCACAAGACAGTAATGCCAAATTCCTTCTCGATGCATTGATTTTTCTGTAAAAAAAACACACAAACAAACATCTGACATATTGTTAGACTAATGTATGGACTTCATGCATGTTTGGCATGGATGATTGAATCGCATCGAACAGTATTAAAAAGGAAAATGAAGCTAAAATTTTGTTCATCCGATCCGGTTCCATTCGTGGTTTGAACTTTGAACTGAAGTTTCTTACTCATTAACTTCTTGGACTACTGATTGAGGATTTTGGACTGGTGAACATAATGTGATGTCTGGAGCGAGTAGAGGAAGAAGTATCAAAAGGTAAAGTGGGATTTTCATACTTAATTCTTTATTTAATTTTTGGTAAAAGAAAAGGAGAAAAAAGCAGAGGGAGATGGAGAGAGTAAGTTAGAGGGATTGAGATTTATATAGAGAGTAGAGAAATATACTGAATGAAGCATTTGGGTCCACATTCTTTATGATTTCGAGTTCTGCACCTTTCCATTTGTAGATGTTAGAGCATTGATCTTCTTAGAGCTGTTCAAAGATGGAAAACTTTAAATATTGAACATTTTAAAGTTAGGTTCCGTTTGATTGTAAAGATAGAATTGAAAATAAATTTCAGGGAATTGAATTGCATAAAAATTGTTTTCTTGAGAATTGTAAATTATTGTGTTTGATTGTGATAATTTTCCATGTGGAAAATGTTGAAATAAAGGTGTTTTTTGATCTCCATTTGACTTTATTTTACATTAAAATTGTCATTTAAAGGAAAATATTTGTTACAATAATTCTTAGAATTTGTTTCCAATTTCAACAAAGAAAAATCGAAAAAAATAAAAAAAAAAGTACTATAGAAACCGAGAATTCCAATTCTCACCATTTGAAATCAAGGAAAACATGAAAATTAGCTTAGGTGGCATAAAATGTCAAATTCGAATTCTAAAAAAAATTTTGTCAATCAAACAATAAAAAATTGGAAAGGTGGAATTTGATTTCCATTTTCCATGGAATTGGTGTGCAATCAAACATAGTCTTAGTATAAAGTATTTTATTAGATTGCATGTGAGGGATTAGACACTAGGAGCATGTTTGGCCCTGTGTTTAGTAGCAGCATTTTTTTTTTTTTTAAATGTCCAATTTTAAGGGTATAAATTGAAAAGTGTTCACTCATTTGAATTTAATGCCAACTTGTTTATTATGCTCTTAATGAAAAGTTACATTTTGAAATGATATTTTCGACATTTGATTTTTTATCAATTTGTCACAAATTTTGAGAAGTGACTTCTATGAAAAGGTATATCAAAATAATGTTTCTCGACATTTCATATGTCATTCTCGACATTTGAACATCATTTCATTTGTCTAGAATGACATTTCATTTTGAACATAACATTTCTCTACATTTAAAAATGTCATTCTCGACATTTCTGAATCAATAAAAAACATAACATTTATTTTGATTTGACATGTATATTTTTTAAATAAATATGACAAATTATGTGTCAAAATTTTATTGCCCAATAACAATATTGCAAAAATGCCTATTTTTTTGTCTTAGTGTGAAATTATAAATTGTTAATAAGGGTATTTTGGTCTAAATTATTCCTAATTAGACATTTTTGCAATGGTGAATTTTTTTTTGCAAATGACTAAGTAAAAATGGTTCTTTTTTTTTTAATTATCAGCGAGCAGCTTAAAAACAGGTTAAAGGTTCTTTTTTTAACTTTACAGCGAGCAGCTTAAAAACAGGTTAAAAAATCTGAATTCAAAGCTTTTGTAGCACATTTTTCCAAGCAAACGTAATTTCTTTGAAATTGTGTGGTTTAAAGGGGAAATTATGTCATACATAGCAAAATGATTTTGGAGAAAAATTATTTAAAAAAGAGAAATCTATGTCAAAAAAGCATTAAATATGACACGATTATGAGTAATTTTTAGCATTTTTGAAGTCATGGAACTGGTAAAAAGAGATTAATGAAGCCGTTTTCAAATTTAGACTTTAACAAATATCGATTTTAATAAGTAAAATTATAATATGCCGTACGATAACGTTGGTGTGCCGACATTCAGCGACATCTATAGAAAGATTTATGGTACAATTTTAAAGGCGAGTTGACAATGTCAAAATTACGAAGAAGTGCTAAACTCATAAACTGGGTCACGTAAGACAAATGACAAAGAAGTACTAGACTCTCACAAGACATAGGGTAGGTCACCGACAGTTCTATTTAGACCTAGAGGAATTTTTTTTTTTTTTGGGGAAAATAATGTATTTTGGAATATTGCCCTTGTTTGAGCCCCATTTTGATAGGGAAAATGAATTTTTGAATAGTGTATTGATGTGAAATGTGTGGTTAAAAAATAATAAAAAGTTTTGAATTTACTTGTAATATTATTTTATTGAAAAATGTGTAATTGAAATTATGTCAAAACACTGTTGAAGAATTTATTTTCTCCAAAAAATGGGGATCAAACAAGGGCAATATTGTGAGGAACAATTTGTGGTTAAAAAATTTAAAAAAATTTATATTTACATGTAATATTATTTTATTGAAAAATATATGATTGAAAATAAGAGAGAAAAATATATTTTAAAAATAATAGAGACCAACAAGAGCTTAATTTTGTGGTTATTGTGTGAAAACTTGAGGCGTAAGAGCATTCTTAGTAGCCATTGCAATAAATTATTATTAGGAAAAATTGCAGACGGGATTTTGAAATAGAAAAATTCTGTGCGTCTGTATTTTATGTTTTTATTTTTTATTTTTGAATGATGTTTCGATACTTGTGTTTGTGAAAGATTTTTCGTACAAAAACTTTGTACTTGTGCGAAGGAAATAAAGAGACAACCGCATGGTCCGTACTGTCCATATATTTTGATGACAGAGCTATATTTTATGGGCCTATCCACGTTGCTCCATGTGGGCTGTCTATCTTCTCATTCTTCTTCTTATCTAATTGGGCCCACTTTTGACAAATCACAGCCACTAATTTCTCCCAATCTACCAATCTTACTGTTGACTTGGGGAATTGGTGCAGTAAGTGGTTCTTAACTAGGGTTCGATAATAAATAGTTGAGAACCTTTTTATGCTTGATATATAATTCCGATTAGTAATGCCCGTGACGTAATTTGTTACATCGATAGTTCGCAGTTGATAGATGAGAGTGTGCACTTGTTAACTTTAGTTCGAACTTGTTAAGTATAATTTTTAGGAGTTTGTGCACTCTTCGGAGTACAAAAGATATTAACAACTATAATTATGATTAAATGGTCACATGACTTTTGATCTTTAATATGGAATATGATTTTCCCCCATTTTTCTTATCATTCTTCTCCAATTGTTTCTCAAGTTAGGAGAACAATTTGATTCCACAAGACTTGTGCAGCCTACTCAAACACCGTTGCAAAATTGTCCACTTTGAACGGTTTAGAAAGAATTGAGAAGTTCGTTGTGAAGATGGATTTTCAATTCATAAGTTGAATATCCCACCCAACGACTTGAGACGCAAGTGAACCCAAAACAAAAACCATTTAGTGGGATTCGAAAATTCAAGTCTCAAAATCTTCTAGGACATTGAATAGTACTTAAAGGTTGATCGTCACTCTTTTGATGATCATGCCTATAATTGCAACAATGTATCTCTTATTATTCAATATCAAACAATCTCGTGATCAATTTCTACTCGATGTCTGCATACTCAAAAAGTAGACATAATTCAATTGGACGATTTCAACCGTAACATGTGAAGTTTCATCAACAACTTTAGCACCATCCAAAGATGTATTCTTTCATGTAGTGAATTATAACTATGTGCCAATATTCTAATCCTTTTGCGCAAGTTTTTGGATATACATTAGCCACGTATCATTCATTGGTGTCCATATGATGCCATGTGAATACAAGAAAAAAGCACAGTACACCCCATTCTTAGTGTAATGCGTCTGGATGTGCTAAATTCTTTGTTATAATTATTGGTGCACACTCCTTTGTTTCTACTAAGGTCCCGTTTGGGAGTAATTTTTCACCCTATAAAATTGGTTTTTTTACCGTTATTTCACTATTCTAACCGTCATTTTTGACTTCTTCACTCACAAGTGGTTCTCACTTTTCTTCTTAACAGTCAAAAAATCAATTCTCAAAATCACTACCAAACAATCCCTAAATGTACAGCCAATTTCCTTGTCTATGGTTGGCTAATAGATTCCGTTTGCTGGTAATGGCACGTATACATTATTAAACAATAGAAAGTATTAAAATATATAATCTTGATATCGATCTCGACATCTATTACATTAGAGTATAATAGAATAATATTAAAAGTCAAGTATAGAAATAATACACGTGTTCCTAGGATTAACATGAAGTTAGTGGAGCGTAATTTTCATTGACAGCCCTTTAACTATGGAAGTATGACGTTTTGCTACTACAATATTAGAAATATTGCAAACCTCCCTTGTTTAATTTTGTTGGAAGAAGAGCAAATTGTTATGAATATTAAAAATGAGATAATGGACAAGGTGAAAATAACAATCATAAGAATACAAAATTTACGTGAAAATCCAATTAGGAAAGAAAAAAAAAAAGGCAAAGAAGGAGAGCTCACTTATAAATTAAACAATTGGTTAATCTCAACATGTGTTGTACACCACGTATTTATAATAAAAAAACCCCTAAAATACTAAGAGAATATAATACAATGAAGAGTTCCATATAGTGTGAAGTACTAATATAATAGACTAACAAATAATGGAGTGATTGAGTTAGAATAGGATTTCAAAACCTGCCAAATACGTCTTTAACTTCTTCAAGACATACTACAAACTCCGAATAAAACTCCCAATCATCGAAATTCTAATAAATCTTCATCTTGATACAATTTCCACTACAAGGATCAAAACTGCAATTAAAAAAAAAAAAAAATCTTTACTTGGAGACGAATTCCACTGCAAGGAACAGTAACTCTTCAACAAAAATTCTCCACCTATTTCACAAAAGTCCCTAAGGTTCAAATCACAACTAACTCCATCTAAGTCCATGCTTACCAAAGCACCAGCAACCAAATCATCATCATCGAACTTCTCTTGAGGTCTAATATCTCTTTCCTTCAATTTTAGTGACAGTTACATCAAACATGATTATAGAACTGCATACTTGCCATGCCGAAAATCATACCTTGATCTGAGTTGATCAAACCTCGCCCTAATACAAAACCGAACCGGCTCTCCCAAGAACTATTAAACCAGACTTTGATATCACTTGTTAGAAAACAAGCTAATTATTATGAATATAAAAGACGAGATAATGAACAAGATGTATATAACAATCACAAGAACGAAAGATTTACATGGAAAACAAACTAGAAAAATCACAGGCAGAGAAAGAAAATTTACTAGTAATCAATAATGGATGATTACAAAGGATTTCTTTGGATCAGCCTAATTGATCAATCTCAATATGTATTATACATCACATATTTATAATCAAAGAATCCCTAACTAGAAGAATACAATGAAAAGATTAATGTAAGGGGGAGCCCTATTATAGTAGGATTAACAAATAATGGAGTGATTACGTTAGAATAGAAGTCCAAAAAATGCCAAATGCGTTTTAACTTCTTTAAGACATACTACCAACTTTCAATATAACTCACTATAGAATTCAAGCCACACCAAAATTCTAACAAATTTCCATTCAAGATTCAATTCAAAGTCGTTTAAAAATTTGTCCAAAGATCTGATTTTTGCTTTGCTTTTTCTATTATCAAGAGTGCGATTTTTTTTCCCTCTCTTGCAACTTGAATAGCATCTCTTCAAGCAAAAGTAAAAAATAAATAGGTTAATAATTAGTTAACTATTGTGCAAATTGTAGGGGATGTTTCCAATATTTAAAAAAAGTGCAAGTATGCCTTCAATGTTTTGTTCTTTGCAACTTCATCTTCTATCTTTCGTAAATATAGCGACTCAAATGAACCTTCAATAAATGTATGAACTTTATTTTCCATATGATTATGGGTGGTAATGAGCTCAAATTGCCCATGCTCCTCTGGCCGACTCATTTGGGTGCGGCCACCAGATCATCAAGCTACAAGCCATGGCCCAGACTTGACCTAGCAAGTTAGCTCGTGGACCCTTATAATTGGCAACTTTTTTTTCATCAAATCGGCACATTGATATACCGCTTTTTGTAAATATTGAACAGCCCATGACGGACAGAAATCATGAGACGAGTCGAGTTGATTAGCCTACTTCAAATGCTCGAATTAGCCTGTTTACTTCCCTAACATAAATGTTGGGCCCAATATAATTTATAATATCTAGTTTATTGGGCTAAAAGACCTATCTTGAAGGGAAACTTACAAAAATATACTTAAAATTAGATGTGTTTTGAAAGATCATATGAAAAGTTTTTTAGAAGTAAAAAATACTGTTTAAAACGAAAAAGGACACAATGTCACTTTTTTCTTTTTCTTTTTTAAATAAAAATTGTCACTTTTTTCAGCTTAAAAAAAAAAAAAGTGATGCAAACACTTAAAAATTGACAAAATTCAAAAAAGTGACACAAACTAAAAAAAATGACAAATACAAAAATAGCACCATCTATTTGTGCATCACCAGTAATCGTATTCTTAACATAGTCAGCATGACCAGGACAATCCACATGCTGATTATGTTAGAAAAATATAACATATCATGTCATTTTTATCTTATTAAATAGTGACAAAAATTTAAAAGGTGACGAAAACTCAAAAAAAAGTGACAAAATGTAAAAAAGTGGCAGTGTCACTTTTGAAAGTTTAGTATCACATTTTTATTAAAAAAATGACATACAATATCATTTTTATTAAAAAATGATGTTTGTCGCTAAAAAAAAGTGATAGAAATTTCAAGAACATGATTGATAAAAAAGTGACAAACATATATAAAAAAAGTGATAAATACTAAAAAAAGATACAAAATTTTTTTAAAAGTGTCGAAATTTTAAAAAAGTGACAAATTTAGAAAGTGACGAATTCTAAAAAAATGACAAAAATAAAAAAAAAAAACTACACAGATTTCAAAAAAAAGTGATAGAAAAAAAAAATAGTGACAAACGGTAAAAAAAGTGACAAAACTTTAAAAAAAGTGATGAAAAATCGATCAAACCTTAAAATATATCATTTTATGCAAATTCCATCCAAACTACAATTGAAAATGCTCAACAACTACTTGCATAAAATTAATTCAATGCAAACACAATCATTACAAAGATAAATACTCTTTATGAAGGAGGAAAATTTCTCTTGGATGCTCGAATTAGCCTGTTTACTTCCCTAACATAAATGTTGGGCCCAATATAAGTTATAATATCTAGTTTATTGGGCTAAAAGACCTATCTTGAAGGGAAACTTACAAAAATATACTTAAAATTAGATGTGTTTTGAAAGATCATATGAAAAGTTTTTTGAAAGTAAAAAATACTGTTTAAAACGAAAAAGGACACAATGTCACTTTTTTCTTTTTCTTTGATAATTAAACATTTTCTACTCTTCCCATATATTTGTTGCAAAGATTGACTAATCGAGAAATTACAAGTCACAAATTTATCAATCAGCAAAGAGCTAAGGATTTTTAAACCAGCATATAAAACCAGCAAACCTAACACAGAATTGACATGGGCAATTGATCCAAAATGAAACCATCTTCAAATTCTACTAAGTTCTTCGCACTAACTCTTGGTCCCTCCTCAACCAGTAATCGTATTCTTAACATAGTCACCATGACCAGGACAATCCACATGCTGATTATGTTAGAAAAATATAACATATCATGTCATTTTTATCTTATTAAATAAGTGACAAAAATTTAAAAGGTGACGAAAACTCAAAAAAAAGTGACAAAATGTAAAAAAGTGGCAGTGTCACTTTTGAAAGTTTAGTATCACATTTTTATTAAAAAAATGACATACAATATCATTTTTATTAAAAAGTGATGTTTGTCGCTAAAAAAAAGCATATATCATATTCAACACATTCTTGAGAAATCAATTTGGAAACATCATTCAAAACATATTCACATATGGAATTAGATGAATCAATACATCAAACACTTGGTGTGCACATATTGATGAACTTGCAGAAGTTATTTATTCGGCATCTGCAGTATGAATTTGCCAAGAAATTTCTATCATGGTTGGCAGATGAAGTGAGGTTGATCCACCCAGAGGTTGTTGTGGATGCGAAGGATTGCGACGGACATTGGACTTGCCATAGACTTGTAAGAAAGTCCCACTAGTTGGTGGAGGTGTAGAGACGATTCGATATGTGCTTGATAGGCTGCTAGCTTGGATACGACGATGGTGCTGACTGTGACATCAAGGTGTCTGTCGGGCTGAGCTCTACCATCCATGTACTGTACTTTTCTATCTGTTACGGTAATGAAAATGGTAAATAGTAAAAAAATACCAATCGGTTATCTCTCTCTACGTTTTGGGACTAAAGATTTTAGACGAATAAATTACGTTTTGAATTTTTTAAATAGTTTAAAGTTTATAATAATTAAACATTTTCTACTCTTCCCATATATTTGTTGCAAAAATTGACTAATCGAGAAATTACAAGTCACAAATTTATCAATCAGCAAAGAGCTAAGGATTCATTAAACCAGCATATAAAACCAGCAAACCTAACACAGAATTGACATGGGCAATTGATCCAAAATGAAACCATCTTCAAATTCTACTAAGTTCTTCGCACTAACTCTTGGTCCCTCCTCAAGCCATCAAAAGTACCACAATGGATAGTGACAACTTGGATCTTCCTACCACAAATCGAACATCAAAGGCTCAAACAGCTGAAGAAATGAAATACCCAAACTCTCAAACGAATCTTACCTTCAAAAGAAATTCAAAATAAAGAAGTACACGGCGACTAATTTCTTATTCTCATTATCAGTCTTTATACTGTCCCTGTCTCCAATAAATTGGCACAAAACTGACCCAAAATCAAGAAAACAAACAGAGACTAGCGAGATAGAAAGGAGTAACGTCTTTTTTCATTTTTTTTGCTATATATCATATTCAACACATTCTTGAGAAATCAATTTGGAAACATCATTCAAACCATATTCACATATGGAATTAGATGAATCAATACATCAAACACTTGGTGTGCACATATTGATGAACTTGCAGAAGTTATTTATTCGGCATCTGCAGTATGAATTTGCCATGAAATTTCTATCATGGTTGGCAGATGAAGTGAGGTTGATCCACCCAGAGGTTGTTGTGGATGCGAAGGATTGCGACGGACATTGGACTTGCCATAGACTTGTAAGAAAGTCCCACTAGTTGGTGGAGGTGTAGAGACGATTCGATATGTGCTTGATAGGCTGCTAGCTTGGATACGATGATGGTGCTGACTGTGACATCAAGGTGTCTGTCGGGCTGAGCTCTACCATCCATGTACTGTACTTTTCTATCTGTTACGGTAATGAAAATGGTAAATAGTAAAAAAATACCAACCGGTTATCTCTCTCTACGTTTTGGGACTAAAGATTTTAGACGAATAAATTACGTTTTGAATTTTTTAAATAGTTTAAAGTGTATTTTTCAATTTTGTTCCTCATAGGCCGTACTGGGCCTAATTTCCTCTATTGTAAAGGGAGAAATTAGACTCACTACCCTTAAAGAATAAGATATAATACACTTAAAGTTGATTAGAACTATCAATTTCCATATTAATTACGTCCAAATTGATTTTGTAACCTTCTTGAAATTACAATTTTTTATTTATTTATTTAAGATTTGGTCGCTTTTTTTAATTTTCGTTCAATAGTCCTTTTTTTAATAGGATTGAGATTTAACCATATCACAAGAATATTGGTTTAAAGGGACATGATATTTTTAGTAGTGATATATTTAGTTCATTCAAAACGTGACATGGTATATCACTTTTTTACACTTTGAACTTTATAAAATTGTTGCCAAATTTAGCTTATATGTAAATATAAGGATATACAAATTATTTTATTGATGGAATTGTATATCAATGATAATAATGACAACATGGTCTCTTTTAATATTGTCAAAACTTAGCTTCTAAAAAAATTGTCATGATACGTTACTTTTTTGACAAAAAGTGATATTATGTTTTAACAAAAGTTGTTGTTTGTGCATTCTATTGTGACAATAATTTCAATCACTTTATCACTTTTATAGCCATGATCTTGTTCTCATTTGCCTCTATAACAGATGAAGATATTAATTTTATTGATATTTATAAAAAGAATATACATAAAATAGCGTGAAATTTTTCTTTTGGGAAAAAAAGGTGACAGAGTATGTCACTTTTAATTTTCAATAGATTAACTCGTATGCCAAAAATGCAAATAAAGTGTTACATCTTGTCACTTTTAGTGTAAAACAAGATTTGAATTCGTATTCATATTTAAATTTTCAAAAACACACAGATGTGCATCTATTTAATTATTCAAAGGAATTCGAATGACAAAAATGCAAATAAAATGCTACATCATGTCACTTTTTAATGTAAATCAATGTTTAAATTCGTAGTCATATTTAAATTCTTAAAATACACATACGTGTGCATCTATTATTGCTCTAAAAGAATTAGAATGAGATAGATTGTGACATTTTCAAATAAAAGTGACAGAGAATGTCACTTTTTGCACTTTCATTTTCATAAGCACCTTGTATGTATTACTTGAATTGATCCAAAGTTTACATTACACCATGTCACTTTTTAATGTAAAACAAAATATGAATTCAAATTCATATTTAAATTTTCAAAGACATACATGTATGTATCTATTTAATTGCTCCAAAAGAATTCAAACGAGACAATCTGCGATCTTTTTAGATAAAGTGATAAACATATTCTTAATTTCACAAACACCTTGAATGTATCACTTAAATTGATTTAAAGTTGATTTTTCATATATATTAACTCAATTCGATTTATACAAATTTGAATTTCAATATATACTAACGCAAAATTATTAATTTAAAGATAAATTACACTTTCGAAAAGTTGAAATTATAACTTAAAATCTATGAGTTGAGAAAATTGAATTCTATAGAAAGAAATTTGATTGGTTTTTGAGCTTTAATTTCACCATATTAGTGTTCTGAATTTTCTATCGGATTTGGGGATATTTAACAGATTTAAAATTTAGTCACTATTTTTATCGTTTTTATGTTTTAATTAAGCATAATTTATTTTAAGGTCATTCTTTGTACTTATTTTTCAAATTGATAATAAATTTGAGTGTATTCGTCTAAATTGCCCTATGAAAAGCTTATCTTATCATGTCTTTGTCTACCCACAACAGGCCCAATAGGTAGGTCAAAAACTATACACTTATAAACACCCCGCAATTGGTCCAACAGATCTACAGTACCATAAAATCACAACTTTCGGAAATATAACTAATCGAAGAAAATTCTTGATATGAAATAAATTAAGGGAACAATACATGTATAAGGTGTTTACTATATAACATTTCAAGTTTAAGAAATAAGTTTTGAACATTCAAAAATCAGGTGATAAATAATATATATATATATATATATATATAATAAATTATAAAATAAAATAAAATAATTTCCTCATTCATCTCCGTATCTATCCTCTAATTTCTCTCTTTTCCCTCTCTATCATCTTTACTCTCCTCTCTAATAGCAGTGAGCTCATTTCTCTCATTTCTCTTTAACAACGACGAGCGCCGACGTCGTGCATGATGTCGCTATAGGGGCAACAACTATGGAGTTTTGGGGTGGTTTTGGATTTGATCCGATTTTCTGCTTAGGCGAAATTTTTGAGTGATTTTTGTTTGTGGTTGTTGTGTTTTGCAAATGTTGGTGATGGTCCAGATAGTAATGGTGAGGTAGATCTATAACTTATGCACCATGACATGTAACATGTGACCTATAAACTATTACATGTAACATTTATCTAATGACCTGTGATCAGCTCTCTTGAATCTGTGACATGTGATCCATGCACTGTAACATATGACCTGTAAATTGTTACATATGATATTGATCCAATGGCTTGTGATCAGTTCTCTTCGATTTGTGATCTGTGGACATTGATCTATTACCTATGCGATACAACCTATGATTTGTGACTTGAATAAATGACCTATTATCAGTGCACAAAAACATGTGACATTTGGTATGTGACCAGCTAATATTACCTATGACTTGTTGACATTGATTTTAGACCTATGCAATATGACATGTGACATGTGAAGTGTGACCTGTGGCCTGTAACCTGTGAATACAAAACAATGATTTATGATTGTTATATTTGATCTATGACCTGTGGACATTGATATATGACCTGTGACCTGTTGTGAACTAATACATGCGACCTGTGACATGTGAAAAATGCATATTGAACTTTGACAACTGAATTACAACTTGTAATAAGGGACCTATGACCTGTGACTAGTAGCATTTAATAGTATACTCTATGAACATATGACCACTGCCAGCACCACCTCCACTACAAGAACACAACCACTTCACCATCACCATCACCATTACCATCACTACTTGATAGGAACCTAGAAGATGTTGCTAACGTTGCTGCGATTGAGTTGTTGTTCTTGTTCTGTGGTAGCCTGTAGAACTAGAAGTCGCTGCGACTGAGGCATTGCTACTGCTCTATGTACCTTGTAGAGTTGATAATCAATGAAATGTATTAGATGCTAGGTCTAGTATCTAAAATACTAGTATAGGAAGAAGTAGATTGTATATAAAATGTATTTATTGATTTGTAGAAAGATAAACACTATAATTGAACTCATGAAATGAAATAGAAATAAAATAACCCCAAGACATTTGAGAGGCCTGGCTCTCCTCACTATTCTTATTAGTTGCTTACATGCTTATTTAATCCACATATCTAGCATATTTACTGACATCTACTAACAAATTCACTACCCTTCTCCCCAATTGATAAATGATTACTAACTGCAAATAATAAGAGATTGTTGTCCCACGGTTACTAAGCTGCCTTGATTGCATTTGTTAAGCCTAATTGCCCTTTTATTTCTTTTCGCCTATGAGAAACATAATCAACTTGTCTACCCTCCCCAAAATCCACATTGTCCTCAAGGTTGAAGCTGTTACAGTTTGCTCAATCCATCATACAACAACACACTTTCCCTTGCAAGTGCTCTTGCCGTGGCTACAGTGGAAAAAAGGGACATTTCAACCTTTTGAAGTTAATGGACTTACTAAGTCAAGCAATTATCACAAGTATAATATCCAAGACAACTCCATATCCCATTGACCCTACCCACAAGACGTCCAATTTTTTAACTCAATAAGCTGAAATAAATTTGTAGCTAATAGCAAATGAGTATGTTTCATGATAATTCTACCCTTTCTTCTTTTTCATCTCTAACTCCACATTAGTCAGCTTTTTACAGGAGATGTACTTTTGATCGCCATGGCGATATATAGCTAGCGTACGCTCTAAGTGCATGGAGCAATGACAAATTGGTCAGTTTTGGTATCATTTGTCAAACAACCCGCTTTCCTAATTGGGATCATCATAGCACGTAGTCACCCTAATTCTTCGAACCACCTTATCTAGGCATCTTGACATTCTATCATAGTTGGATGGTATAATTGACATAGTGGACGTTTCCACCATAAGTCTACTAAAGAAGGATAGTGCAATTTCGTCTAGTTCCCATCTAGTGTTACACTGTAGAACATGGAGAGTTTGAATCTGAAACTTTTCATTCCTATACCTAAGGGTTTCAATTATCTCAGCACACAAAGAATATCAATATATATATATCCAATTTGGCACTACTTTTGTTAGCAAGATATGCATTTTCAGATGAGGAATCATCAAATATGTGTATTAGATGCATATCCAATATGGTATTAGAATTATTATCTTCAACCAAAGATAACATCTGGCCAAGGCGGAGAATCCATATAAGCAACAAAAGTCCTACTTCTGTCAAAAACATCTTAATTGAATTCTTCCAAATGATAGGATAGTCTAGCATTTTTTCATTCTTCACAAAGTGCATAACCATACACTTATAAAAACTTAATTCCAATTACACGATCGTACATTCCCAACTCAACTCATTTGAGGTAGCGTCGTGGTTGTAGCAACTCATCAGGTTGGGTTAAGTTGCTCTTGATTACTTGCACATGGTGCCCATCTTTGGCCAGAGAGTAAGCTAATGCAGAACCGACTACACGGCTACAACAACTTGTGGTCCTCCATCCTCCTTTAGGTGGGTTATAAGTGGCATGGGCTTTTTTCATAAATCAATTCATGTCTTCCATCCTTTGGGCTTGCTTATAAGGCTGTGGTTAAATTAGATTCCTCTGCATGCAATTGCCTTCGTACAATTTTTAATGAATCGTCGGTAGTGTTGTTGCCATTCTCTCTAAAATAGTCTCATTTTTCTAGGCATTGATTTCGATTTTTCAACCTCTGTTATCTCCCCAATCTCATTATTCCTTGGGCCATTTACCTTTAATTTATTTAGGATCATTATTTGTTGGGCTTGATTAAGTGTAACTTTGTAACCTATTTGTTATACCACATGCCTATCAAAGTCTAAATTCATCAAACCCACCAATTTTCAGTCATTCCTCTTCTCCTGATATAGCTAATCTAGACTCCTTCCAAAACATGCTTTCACCTCTTCTCATCCTCTGACGATAGTAATGGATACACCTGCAATTGGGTGCTTTGATACCAATTTGATACGAACCTGGAAAATGCTGGTAATGTTGATGAGACTAAAGAGCTACTGTTGCTCTATGTTACCCTTCAGAATTGGAAGTAACTGTTACTGAGAGGTATTTACACACTTATGGATGTATAAATAAGTTAATTATTGACGAATTGAACGAATTTCTATTTTTAATCTCGTAATTATTGATTTTGTAGGCTAAAATCACCAACTGAAGAAGAATAAAGCCAAATGAAGAAAAGAGGACCAAACTTTCACAAAATCATGATATTGGGGACTAAATGTACAAGTTGTAAAGTTGGAGGACCTTGAGTTGCAATTTCTAGAGGATGTGATTGAAATGAAGTCAAAATTTGACGACCAAAATGTACAAGATAAAAGATGATGGACTAGAAGTGCAATTACCTAGAGGACCAAAGTTGATAAAAAGAGGAAGTGAATCGACACCTAGGCACCAAGTCTCGGATACCATGACGAAGCCATGACACCTAGGTCCCTAGCTACCGGCTAGGGGGTTTTATTTTGTTCTTCAAAATTTAGCCATTCTTCAATTAATTGGGATTTTTTATTTATTTAATTTTTTTTTTTTTGGCTTTATTTCAATCATTTTGAATTCATTCTATCTTTTATCTCTTCCTACAAACGAAAAATAAAATAGTGGAAAAAAGGGAGAGTACAAAGAGAAATTTGGGATTTTCAAAGAAAGATTCAAGATTTTAACCCTTCATTTCTTCAAGAATATATTCAAGGGACGTGTTTCTTCTACTATCTTGTATCTTTTTATTATCTCCCTCATTTTGCAATGAACTTAATCTCTATTTCCATATTATATTATATTTTTATTATGTAATGGGCAAAGTGTTTAAAGTTAGAATTTATGATTTTGCTTGATCTAAGTTTAATTAATATCCATATTTACTATAATGCTAAAATTGACATCGTTATTTTGCATTTTTATTGTGTTTATATTTCCATCATTTATGTGGCCAATAGATGATTGGGTTAGGTGGTTTGTGTAATTGCTGAGAGATTACTTTGTTTTCTTGACCAAAATAATTAATGTCCTATGTTGTTTTAGAAGATAAAGATATAATCCTAGGTGATCCAATGAATTATTTTTACTGTAATTTAATGCGAATGATTGTGTTTTTATCAACATAGAGATATAGTGGTTAAAACCAATTAACAAGAGTTATTTTCACTCTAGAGAGGTAATTAATTAAAATTGATAAATCGGGTCTAACATTGTAACTAGGTGATTTACATTTTCGATTTATTGAGATATTAATGAAATGACATTTAAGTGATATCGTAAATCTCAAGTCATTTAAAATCCAAAATCTTATCCCTTTCACCATTATTAGTTTAATTGAACTTTGAAATTATTTTCTTTCCATTTCTTACTTAAAAATTTAATTGTGTTTATTTTTATCATTAATTTGAATCAATCATCATTTAAATGGAAGAAAAACTTTTCAATGACTTGGACTCAACATCCATTTTATTACTTGAACACACTCGTGCACTTGTGGTATATAATTTTAACGAATAAGTTTTTGGTACCATTGGCGGAGAGTTTTTATTTTGATTACTGATAATAACACAAATTGTCATGATTTCATCCATTTATACTTGCGTTATCATGATAAATTAACACCTAAATGCACTAAGCACCCTTCCATTTTGATATTGCTCGCAAATGGATGGATACGGTGGAAGTTAGAAGAAAATAACGAAAAATGACTAAAGTGGAAGAAAGTGAAAGTTCAGGGATCAAGTTACAAATAATCTAAAGATGAGACAGGCGATGACATGATGATTCGAGAAAGCTAGGAGTCCATGGGGGTGCAATCAGAAGTCAAAATAAATTAAATATGACAATAATATTTTCACAAATCAAATTCCGACTGCATAAGAATTTTCCAGATTTTCAGCTGGAGATTGAGATCCACTTTTGACCTAGTAAATGTTCGAATTTGGAAAGAGATATTATAGAAAAGTTGTATTCCTTTGTGTTAGCTTTTCAACGCCCTTTGAATTGCCTTAATCGAATATCGGGAAAGAAAGTTATAGCCAAAAAATTGAAAGCTATTGCAAAAAATAATTTTTGGCCGAATCTTCAAGTTCCCTTATTCCGTTCAACCTCTTTTGGAAACAAATTGGCACGCTATTTTAAGCCCTAATTCGACCAGAACACGCCCCTCTTCATCCCCTATCTCTTTTCTCTCATCTTGGGCTTAAAAACTCCATGGAAGGCTAAATATTTTGGTGAATCCACGAAGGATCTTGATCGGATTTGAGGATTTTAATATCTTTTCATTCATTTAATGTGCTTTTCATTGTTGAATAATTCAGGGATTTAGATTTTTACCCTATTATATTTTTGAAGTTTTTTTAGCTTTTATTAAATTGTTCATGGATTCAATCATGCTTTTTCCATTGAATGATAAAAATATTTGTTGGATTTAAACTTCAATTAATCTATTGATGTGATTTGATTACTGTTTTATGCTTGAGGTACATAATCGTTTTGAACCCTATTTCAATAAATCAAAGTGGAATATGTTCTTAGGAAGTCTAAATTCTAGAATTATAAGTGAAATTAAATTGATCTAGATTTTTCTTCATGAATTGGTTTTGAAAGTGGTTTAATTCTTATTAGATTTTTCAGAGAATTAGTCATGCTCTTTCTCTAGTTTGATCAAATATCTATTGAATTCCAATTTCATTTAATCTCATTGGTGTGATT
>NW_019239748.1:101758-118058 GCF_002742605.1 Olea europaea var. sylvestris
AAACGCATTAGATATTATCTAGACGTTAACTGAGATCAATCTCGACCTGTTCGGGGTTTGCTCTTTCGGTTTGGTTGTCTTCAAGCTCAACACCTAGCTGTCCTTGGTCACCGGCACCAAATGCATATAACTTACCAGATTCTGTGAGCGCAAAAGTATGTGCATTCCAGAATATGGAATTCGTGAGGCTTATCTGTACAACCCTTTCTTTCATCTGCTTTAATGATGTCACAAGCTCAGGGCTCAAGACATTCACTTGCCCATTTTCCTGACAAATTATACAATTATTACAAATTTTATCCCGCCATACAATTATGAAAAATCTAACTTAGGAGAAAGTGTATTGTATAATTAGGTTCCACAGATCTAACAAGCCAAACATGCCTGTGCTTTGCTGCAAAGGAAACTTCACAAGAAAATCTCAATTTAATCTAAAAGCTTAAGCTATTAGATAGGGCCATATGTATATCATATTAAATATTATCTCCAACATAGCCCTCATGTGTAGGCAACCAGGCAGGATTTATATTTTCTAACAAGTGCACAATTTCATTTAAATGGTTGGTGGCAAGACTCAAACCAGAACCTTTAATAGCTATTAGAAAGCAACTATAAATATGAGGAAAGTGACAGCAGAACATACTTGCAAGAACTAATAATAATAATATCCCAAAATGGGGTAGAATATTTTATTCAGACGGTTACATAATGGCTTACGGACATATGATATTGTGAGATATGATTGGGCAGAATTTCTGCAACCAAAAATAAAAATAAAAAAAATTCCACCACTCTCTTTTTGACATCTCATCTGTATGTAAATCATTATGTAACTTCATTATGTCAAGTATTATTCTTATTCAGATACAGAACAAGAAAACAAGGAGGCAAACCTGATCGGCAGCAGCCACATTATTAAGTCCAAGACTAGATGATTCTCCACACCCGAACGAGTAAACGTCGCCATCATCTGAAATAACAAAGGTCGTATAATCCCCTGTAGCAACATGTACAGCTTTAATATTGCTAAGCGCTTCGACCACCTTTGGAACTGATTCACAATCTTCATTTCCATGGCCCAAGCACCCATACAGTCCCCAACCCCATGTACAAACTCGTCCATCACTTCCAACCACTGCAGCATGCCACGCACCAGCAGCAACCTCTATTGGTTGAAGATTCAAATTTTGAAATTGTTCTATTAATCTCGGCTGCTTCTCATCCGTTCTTGTGCCATGCCCTAGCTTTCCACCCAATCCACAACCAACAGAATATACAGACCTGGCATGTCACAAACAATTCAGGGTAATTTTCAACAAAATTAATCCTCCATACATAAATGATATGCCAAAGATACATTCGAAGTCACAAGAATAAACTAGCATAGTTGAGCATAAATTAAAATGACGAGGAACTTTTCAATTAGCATTTGCATATAAAGAGTTCTTAAGAAACATTCTGCGTGTACTAAAAATGATGTTTCAATATCAATAAAAGAGAAGACAGTGAGCTCACATGCCAGTGGGTTGACATGCCAAAGCAAGGAGGTAGCAGTATCCAGCAGCAATTTGAACCACTGGTGTATTTTCAAGTGCGCCTAACAATGGACGGGGCTCGAGATCACTTGGTTCTGTTTGATGGCCAAGTTTATTGTCAATTCCCCAAGAAAATGTGTAAACCATGCCTTCTCTTGATAATACAGCAGTGAAGAAATTTCCAATAGCAGCTTGAACGACAAAGATGTCTTTTAATGATTCAACCAGTTGAGGTGTAGTTACTAATTTATTTCCTTGAAACCCGTACTCAGCTTCGCCAAAGGAGTCTTTTCCAAAGTAATAAACCCGGCCAGTATCACTTATCAGCATTGTCCTATTAGCCCCAGCGGCTGCTTGAATAATTTGAATCCCTTGCAGAGATCTGCAGCATAAAAAGTTCCATAAATTATTTCTCTAATAAACCACCAGCCCATTTTCAGGCTTCTATAGTAATAGAAATCAACACCTAATGAGCCGAGGTTGTGATTCTTCATCTGTTGTTCCATGCCCAAGCTGTCCTGAGCTATTCAACCCAAATGAGTATACGGCACCTTTTGAAGTCACTACAATACTATGACCAGGACCAGCTATTGCCTGCGACTTCTCGATCCTGGAACATGCTTCTCCAGCCAGCAAGAACCTTAAGACTAGCTTCCAGGAACCCCCACATCTTCCCTTCAACTCTAGCCGTTGTTCGTCTGTCATTGGCTTAAATACTGCTCTCTTCTGACACATATCAAGAGCTGCAAGCTCTGATAACGAGAGCATATAATCAGGAGCAAAGTGCACAGGCTGCCTGAAGAATGAACATGTTACCTACAACAGGCCATTATGGTTCAACCAACAGCAGCATTGTTTCAATTGTTATTTAAGAGCCGAATTTTAAAAAATGGCAAGCTAAAATACACTTGCCTCTAGTTTTGCAAGATCTTGAGGATCCAAATTACATCCCGTAAGAACATGAAGGGCGATGGAAGGATTGGAAGACAACGGGAACTCCCCGGGGCTTTCATTTCCAAAACAACGACGCTGTTGCCTTGGAACCTTTGGTGCATCAGAGGAACCAATTTTTTGCTCAGGAATGTTATAGTATTGAACACTTGAAGTTTCACCAGCAGTAGCGTCCATGGGCACCGTTTAATTCTGCTGTGCCATAATTAAGCACAAGTGAAGATCTAATCCACTGAAAATTATAATAATGAATATACATTATCACAGAAGTGAAGATCTAATGATTCTGATCCACTGAAAATCATAATAATGAATATATATTATCACATTGTTTTTTCATAAAAACTAATTACATATTTGAATTACCTTATAGTTCAACAAGAGATATAGTAACTGAATCGGTGGTACAACTCCGTACCTTAAATTATTAGCGGATCACACAACTCTAAGCATCAAGCCTGCGAGCATACACATCACAAAAATCAAAACACATTTTTGATAAGAATGTCAACAATTAAACATTATTGTATGCAAGTAAGTGAAAACGATCATCACTATCATGATTATTTTTGGTTGGACATAAACACATCCAGTGGCCAAATTGCCACACCACTCAACATAATTGCAAGAACTGAAATAAAATAGTAGTGCAAGATCAAATGATACAATGGGGAGACTGAGAAAAAGGAATACAAAAAACTTTAAATAGTAACAAAACTTGCAAAGTTTGCAAAGCCAAACACAGCCCATTTGAAAGCATCAATATTAAGTAATCTCCAACACTCAGTAGTATTCAACAGCTATATCTTAAAAAGAAATGACACTCATGGGATATTCTTAAACCCGAAAGTAAACATACTGTTACAATAAGAATACCAAACGATTCGCAAAGGATATTCCACACCCAAAATAAACCCAGAAAGGGGAGGCATTCTCACGCCGAAAAAGGTAAAAATTCATCCACAGGCAGAGCAGCTTCTTAACCTTCTTCTCTTCTCTCGATTTTAAGAGCTGCCAAGCATCTTCACATCTCCAGGAAAAATTATCAAAAAGAATTACCAAAAACAATCTCATGCTACAATCAAACAATATTACACATTTATTTCCCACAAAATCAAATATTAACATCCCACATGTAGATGGACCATCAGATGGTAACAAAACAAGTATACTTCATAATCTAAAATACAAAACTATGGAAAACCAGAACATTTCAACAAAAGGGAGATCGAGCAACAAATTTAAGAAAAAAATTTACATGTAATAGGGGCCCAAGAATCCTCAAAATTCATGTGACATGACTTTTACTAAAATTCGTTCAATTCCGATTGAAGAAAAGAGGCTTCAATTGGGTATCAGTGTTAAGAAACAATTTTTGGTTTTTTATTTTTTTATTTGTTTTTTAAATATTGCTTCCGATGATGATCATTAAATTATTCTCAGAAAATGGTTGCTGATAAGTGACGCCTGATGGGATTTTTTTTTTTTTTTTGTTGAATTTTCGGGGAGAGACTGAGAGAGTTTCTGAGTGAGCAGCATGTATATCTTTGTGTTTAAGTAAGACCCTGTTTGATTGAGGGGAAAAATAATGATATTTTGAGTAGTAATTTTTTTAAAGAAAATGTATTTAAAAAGTAAGAATTTTTTTTATTATATAAATTTGTGTTTGAAAATGAGTGTGAAAATTAAAGAATTATATTTTAAAGAGAGATAAATGTGTGCTAAACTTTTATTTTCCATTGGATGATTCTCTTCTCTATATTTTCTAAGGGTCCATAAAAAAAAAATGAGTTATCCTTTTGGTGGGATACTAAAGTATGTTTGGTGAGAATTAAAATCAAAATTTTTTAGTAAATTTTCATAAAAATTGATGAAATATATGGTTGAAAAGTGGTAGATTCTATAAAATATGTACATAATAATTTACATAGTTGTTTACGAACACATGATACATAAGATATGATTGTGTTAGAGTTTTTTTAATCAAATAAAAAAATTTCACACTCTTTTCATTAACACTTCGTGTAGATGTAAACTATCATGTAACTCCATTATATACAATAACATTATTCTTGTTAGGTTTTATGTTGTAATTAGGGATTCTGTGAACAAAATGGACTAAATTGAACATGTTGTAACAGTCAGGGCCTTGGGTTGCAATTTGTATAGACGGTTTAGGCTAGAGTTGAGTTTGAAACAAGGTAGAAGACTCGCCAGATTTTCGCTAACTGCTGATCAAGTTGTTGCTTGAGCGAATGAAGCAGAACCATCGTTGCCCGCTTGTCGTCCCTGCATCGCTCGAGCGAAGAAACTGTCGTTCGCTTCTCACTAGAGCGTCACTCGAGCGACAGTGTCACATGGTCAAAACCTAGGTCGCGATTTGAAGAGTTTTACACGGCTCATGATACCTATTTACCCCTAACTATAAATATCAGAGCCATGAACGAAATTCTAGAGAGGTTGCTACTTTGTTCTTTCATTGATAACATCTTTACAACATTCTTTTGATAGCCAAGAACAAATTCAGCGGTGGAATCATACACACTCATCTTGTGATTTGGTAACCAACTTTTGGAAAAAACATCAAGGTGCAATAATCCAAAACAATGTGCTTCCTTAATCTTTGGAGGAAGAAACTCTCATTAGGGGATTGAGAGAGATGGATTGAAGCACAGTTATAAGTACAAGAACAAGAGGTTCTTAGTGTTTCACTTGGAGAGACATTTAGCATAAAACCAAGAGGCTGTAAAAGACAGCAGATTGAGCTGTATGAGGTAGATCGGGAAGTCTAGTAGGAGGCTAGAGGTATCTACGGTAACAGGAGGCTACATGAGGCAGATTAGGAGGTCTAGCAGGCTAGATGTATTATAGCAGTAGATCGTGAGACTATGATAGCAGGTCTTAGTGGGTACAAGAGTTGGAATTGCTATGTATTTCCTGAACTGTCTATAATGGGGTAACTGGCTTGGTCCCGAAATTTTTCCTACATTGGGTTTCTCTGCTATCAAAATTTGCGTTCTTTACTTTCCAACAATTTATTGCAAACTACGATATTCAAAGATAGGGTTAATTGAATTGTATGCTTAATCATCTAGAAATTAATTAACAGTGACATGTTTGCTTTGGTTAGTGTAATTCTGCATGTAAGGTTGAACTAATTGGAAATTTGGAACGTAAACTTGGTAATTTAAAAAGTTGAAGTAGTGTGTTTTATCCCAGACCCGATCTAACAATTTTAAATTTATTATTTGTTGTAGAATTACTTCATGTTATCATTATTATATGAATATTTTATAATTTCTTTGTTTTATTGATCTATTAACAAGTTGGTCACATTAAATGGAGCATATAGATACCTTTATTATAGAGAAAATTATGGCAAAATATTCTAACATTTCATGTATCATGATTATAAGATCCTAACATCCCTAACCTTCAAAAGAGTGATTAACAAATAGTATAAATATTACTTAGGACACCAAATGACCATGTGTCATCAATTAAGTGAACACTCATATCACGTGTGCATATAATTTTGAATTTGAAAGTTCTTCGTTCTTCTATCTTTATGGGGAGTGAAAATGATCAAAATATGCCTAAATATGTATGCAGTTGCTCAAATAATGCAAACTAATATTATCATTAAAAGATGAAAGCAAAATACACTACAAGAAATTGATGCTTTCCCTACAAATTTTACTTGTAGGGAAAGTTTTGTATTTGTTTGTATTTGTAGGAAAAAATCTTTGCAGACGAAAAATTGATTCAACTCTTCCATTTGTGCCACTATAGATAACAAACTTCTAAAAAATTGTAAGTCAAGTCCAAAATGACGATTTTTGTCTGTTGACCACAGAAATGAAAAATTTAATAATTTTCCCAAATAAAGCAATAGCATTTTGGTCATAACACATTTTTCCCTTAAAAATGAAAAACGTCAATTACTGTTTCGTTTCATTTTCCTTACATTAATGTGATCAATGTACATTATCTTCTATTATGGACCCTAAAGAAACCCATGAAGAAAATGATCATCCATCAGATATTGTAGCCCATATTCGAGGCTCTCTTTTCTAACCTGTTTATGGTAAAGTGTTGTATTTAATTTTTTTTCCATTTATGATGCGAAATATTGTGTTTATAAGCAGTGCATAAATTGTGTTTCTCTACTATAAACTTTAAAAGTGCTGAGTGTTTTGATGACTTTTGAGCTTAATAAACTGTGTAATCACTTGTTTAGTACATCTGCGTTGCAGGAAATGAAAAAGGGTTAGGGCTTGATGTTGTTTTTTCTCCATTTTTTTGTTTAAGGGAAAATGCAAAGTATTTCAATATACGTCTACATCATGTTAGAATTTTATTTGCAAAGGTAAGAAACTTTGTGTACAAGCATGATAAAATAAGTTATCTAGACTATATCTAACCCGATTTCTTTAATAGATTTCTTCTAAACAATGCCTTCAAGATGTTGGGATATTTTGATATAATGAGATATGTTTATAAGGTAGAGAAGAAGAGATTGATTTTGACAATTGATTCCAATTTCATGAATGTAGTGAAGTTGCTTAATGAAAATAGGATGACTAATTTGTATTGCTTGCCCATAGTTAAGGTTTTGGAGTTGCCATAGTATGAAATAGAACAGAAGGATGTTTCTATGATTGATTGTGAGACTAGTGCGGAGTCGGTCAATGCTCAAAAGTTTGGAGGGCATGATGAACCAGTGGATGAGTATCATGCATGTTACGCTATTGAGATATATGATGAATCATTAGAAGTGATAACTTGTAAATAGTTGATAAAGTAGATGACATGGAAGTAGAGGAAGAGAATGTTATCTTTGGAGGATATGATGTACAAGATGATGGGGGAATGAGGTGGAGGTTAGTAATAGGGGTGAAGTAGAAGTTCAGGCTGCATTGTTCAAGGTTGAAGTACATGGGGAGGAAACTAATGTTAGTAATTTAGGGTTGAATTTACTGTTGGTGGTGAAACAAAAGTTCAAAATAGAGATTCAGAGGCTAAAGTACATGGATGGAAATTGTGTTGGTTAAACTGATGCAAAGGTTGGAGAAACATAAGTTGATTTAACTGGGTTTAAACCAGTGGTTGGAATGGATCTTGGTGGTTGTTGTAAAGCATATTCACTTGAGTTACGGTCTTCGATTCATGAATTTGAAGCGCAATCTAAGATTCATGAACCCAGTGATGTTGAAGTTGATCTTGAACCTCATGTTCTTGAAGCATAGTTAGATGGCATGATCACATCGTTGATGGAACTTAGGCTGGTAAACCACAAGTGTAGTTTGAGGCTGACTTTTATTATAGATATACATACTGTTGAGGATGAAACAGAACCTCATATTGAGGCTAACTTCTTTGCATACCTACATATTGATGAATGTGTA
The DNA here is from genome assembly GCF_002742605.1 of Olea europaea var. sylvestris. Classification (NCBI taxonomy): domain Eukaryota; kingdom Viridiplantae; phylum Streptophyta; class Magnoliopsida; order Lamiales; family Oleaceae; genus Olea; species Olea europaea. The sequence goes on from NW_019239748.1 coordinate 109,653, forward strand.
TTAAAACCTTATGTTCGGGTTGACATCACTACTCATGTGTAGACTAATGTAGAACCTGCTGAAACAGAACATCATGTTGAGCAAGAAGTCCATGTGGATGATGTGCAAGTTGATACCGCCGATCTTGCTTGAGATGATAAATATGAGAGGGTATTTTGGAAGATTTCAGTGACTCAGAGTACGAGCAGAAAGAAATTATATCCATGGATGATAATGATGAAAGTATAGATTTCAGGTTAAGTAAAGATTTTGATATTGGTTTTGATAATGTAAGGGATGAGTAGGAGGGTGAGATATTTCTTCAAGAAAAAGTTGGAACAGATTATGATAACTCAGTTGAGGTTAGAAGCTTACCAAGTGACAATAAGACTGAGGGATCATCCACTAGAAAGGAGAATGAGTGCTGGTTTAACCCTATAAGGATGATCAAAAGTTCAAAATAGGTAATACATTTGTATTACATATTTAGTTATTAATTTGACAATGAAATTGACAACATAGATTTTTTTTGTATTTTTTTTTATTTTTTAGGGGGTGAAATTTTACTGAAGAACCTTGAGTACCATTGCATAATGTAGCTATTAGAAATATATATCGTGTCATTTAGACCCAATTATACGAAATAAAAACAATAACAAGCAACACGTCACTAATTTTTGTCTCTAGATGATTATGAAGTTTACTCAATATTAAAACCTAATTAAACAATCGTTAACGTATAGATCAAACTAGTAAAAAAGTAAAGAACGCCAAAAATTGGTACCGAAGGAAACCTTGAAATTTTTTTCACAAGAATCAAAAATCTCTGGGCAAATCTTGCCAAAAAAATCTACTAGAAAAGCTAACTATTGGTCTAGACACAACTAAATCTTAATAAACCCTCATCATCCAACTTGCAAATCACCAAAAAAAATTTAGAACTCCAACTGTCTATTCTCCAACTTTAGACTTCCGAAGACTAATAGGTGAAAGTAGAATTTTTGATGTTTGATTATTAGATCTTTTATTTTGATCTTATGATTACATCAATAATTATTTAAATTGATGTTTCATATCTGTAGGATATTCCCTTGAATGAATAAAGGCTCAACTAAATAAATAGAGATTGTTTGAGACAAAAATATGACTTGGGTATATATAGTATAAAGTGTTTGATGTGGCCTAAGGCTGTAAAATAAGCAGTTTATGTGAACTAGAAATTTATTAGATATATACACCGCTCGAGCTCCAGCCTGCACGGTTCTCAAGTGATCAATTTGCAGCTTGAGCAACAAGCTAGAGCACATTATTGCGAACAAGTAATAAAGTAGTGAATATGAAATCGTTCCTATGAGAAATACGTACTTAATCAAAGATCAATCAATTTCCACCTTAATAAAATAGCCAATTTTGTTCGATTTGTTTATAATAATCTATTTAATTAAACTAACAATTATGGTGAGCAAATTATAAAGGTTTTTTATATTTAGAATGGATGGTTACCAAGAGCTTGAATCCTCATTATTAATCCTTTTCAATTCAATCCAATAGCATGGCCATATATGCATATTTTTGTTGATCAATGTTACTAAGTTAATTAAAAGCATTTCTACATATAAATTAAATTTATCCTCTTACGTGACATTCCTATATCTCTATGGATGATGCAATCATGAAATAATATAATAAAAATGTTAGAACATCTATAGAAATCATGCAAAACATAGCAGTATAGCTATATCCCTTATCGGACTTTATAATTATTATTACAACATTCTATCTATTTTATTCTCTCTTGAGAGAGAGTAAAAAAAAAAAATTAACGTAAAACTCAGTTACCAGCTAATTAGTTGAAAAACATTAAATTGTAGAACAATCATGTAAGAATAAACGTACATTGAGCATCAAATTATTGAATTTATATTAAAGCATCGTAAAAAGGGTTCATCATTTCTTAGTAGTTGAAACCCTAGCCTAGTATTACAAAACCAAAAGAAAACTTATTTAATTGGAGATATAAAACTTGGATTATAGATTGTTGAAGGAGAGAGGAAGATGAATCTTGCTCTTTTAAAGTTCTTCAATTGTATCTTGATTAAATCTCCCATTCAAGGTTGAAACTCTAACGGATTGAATTTTTGCAATTGCTTCTTGATTTTTTTGAAAGTGTGATGAATTGGCATGTCTCTAATGATGTTAATTGATAAATTTAGTAGTATGAGAGGTTTATCTTCATGCATGAGGCTGTTTGGTATTTATAGATCGTGAAAATTGGTTTAAAATCACATTAAAAATTGATTTGGAGAGGAATTGTAACAAAACCATGTTTACAATGGCTCCTAGCCTAGGTGTCGATTTTCTGTTTAATTTTCAGCAATGTAATGCCCAAGCGCTTGTTGGAAATTTTGCAAATGTGCAATTTGGTCATCAAATTCGATTCTTGTTTCTTTTATCTTTTAAGTCATTTTCTCTTGTAATTTCTGTCATTTAACTTCTAATTGCATCCAATTGAACCCGTAATATCTTCAATCTTCATTTTGTGGTCCGAATCAACTATTGAAAAATTACAAGTAGGTCCCCTAACTTTGAATTTCACCATTTTTTTTTTCATTTTCACTTCTTTCTTTCAATTTCATGTCCAAACATCGAATTTCACCTAATAAACGAACTATACCAAAATAGGCTATTCTTAATCAAAAGTACTATTATCTTAGACATGCTTTCACTAAAAACTTGATATGTGAAAAATAAGTTAAAGGTTGAGAGACATTGGACTCTGAAGTTGGTACAAGAAATTGAAATTCTACACAATGACTTAAAAAAGATGGGATCTTTTTATTGTGGCCTAGAAAGATTTTTCATGCTATTTAAAACAACTTTTGATTGAGTATTAAATTGTGAGAATTGATGGCCCACAAAGATTTTTCATGCTATTTAAAACATATTTTGCACAAATATTGGACAAAACTAGTGAAGGAATGGCTGAACGAGATATTTAAGCCTAGACTAACTTCAAATTTAAAGAAGTGGAATTTTAGAGACAATCAGGGTAGGTTCTAGGTTGATATTCTTGTTCTACATGAAAAACTGATATGTAAAATAAAAATCAATATTGTAATATAACCTTATGTAATAATTTTTAGTTGCTCAGCTTAAGACCTTTTATGCTATTTGCAGCAAATCATTCTAGTTATTTAGTGTATGTATATATTTTTGGTATGTAAAATCATATTCGCATAGGAGAAAGAGAATAGAATAAAGAGAACACCTCCGTGCAACAATATTATCTAACTGGATCATTAAACATGAATATTTGAGATGTGCAAATCTGGTTTTGTTCAGTCTAGAAAAGCAATTTGCACTACGATTTAACCTTGTTGGAGCCTTCTATCTAACTATTTTTAATTCTACAACACGGAGAAAAAGGTTAGGAAGAGAAAGAATGCAAATTACACCAAGAAAGTGAAGATTCAAAACTTGAATTTGAATATCTAAAGCTAGAAATTGGTCCTACTTCCTTTCTCCTGCAATTACGTTTCCGGGTGATGAACTATCATTTATTTTGTTATAATTTCATCATAGAGATGCTAGTCGAAATACTTTAGTGCTAGGATGAAGATCAAATCTATTGTTTTATCGTTTTAATTCAAAGATCTTTTATTTAGTTAATATGTGTTGTTGATTTATAATGCTTGCTTAATGATTATTTGAATGCTTATAACCATTTAGGTAATGGTTTTTTTTTTCTCCCCCCCCCCCCCCCCCCCCCATTGGTATTGCTTTGCATATGAATTTGGGCTATGAATACTTCTAGATATTTCGTGTAGTGCTTAGGAATAGAGTCAGCTTACCACATGTGAGGTAGTTGAATATTATTGGATTATTGATTGTCATTAATACAGACAAATTATACTCAAGAACATATGTCGATAATTAGAACATGAGAATAATAGGTGGATTTGAAATCTGAATGCATTCGTCTCAACATAGTCTTTACATAACTCTAGATAATATTTAGGATAATTAGTACCTAACCAGACAATAATCAAAATCCCCTTTGACATCGAATTAATAAAATTCAACTTGGAATTTATTTTTCGTGGGACGATACTCTTACACCTAAAACTATTACTTGTCTATAATCCCATATGATTGCAAAATTTTATTGAACAAATTTTTTAGCTAAGTTGCCGAGGAATAAGATTTTTGAATTGAATTTACTGATTTTGCCATTGAATTCGAATTTTAATTTTACTTTTGGCTACCTATCATACACTAGATCCCTCTCGTGTTTCGTACATTTTTCAAGTATTTTCTGACAGTTTATGCAAGATTTTGATGAAATCAACTTTGAAAGTTAAGCCCCATTATCGAAAGAACATTTAGGCAAAGGAAAAGAAAACAGAGACTATCAAGGGGAGAATGAAAAATAAAAATGACAAAATATCAGTTACTAATCGCTCTTTGCAATTTCATTCATAATAACAATTGAAACGATATCACTTCCTCCTTCATTCTTGATTTCTTCAACTTTCTATATGCTTTTATAAACATCAACATAAATTCTTTGATAGTCGGTAATTTTTGAGCTGATATTTTCATCGAATTATTATTTTCACAAATTTGTAACCGCATCATATCATTTTCTTCAAAGTAGCAACCTCCAAAAGTTGTAAACATTGAATTCTATAATGTTTTGTAACCATCATGACATCTATACACAATGGGAAGATTGTCATATTTTTATCTTTTCTGTTGAGCATCAAATAAAATGTGAGAGATCTATCGTCTGAAATCTTCACCAAAGGAGGGTTTTTCTTCACCTTATATTGTATTTTTATTATTTGTGATGTTGGACTTGCAGAAAACATCATCCTCAAGGTTGTTGTATGTGCATTCTACTGGGGCGATAATTTTACTCAATTTTTGACTTTTATATTTATTATCTTATTTATATTTGCTTCCATAACAAATGAATACATTAATTTTATTCATATCTATAAAAAAATAAATAAATAAAAATTTTAACAAAATAATTCATATGCAAAAAAAGTAAACTATTTGTAAAACAAAATTTGAATATATAGTTATACTTAAATAATGACAAAACTCTTCTATGCTTCTCTCCAAAAAGGATTCAAATGAGATAGTTTGCGACTTTAAAAAAAAAAAAAAAAGTGATAGAGCATGTCATTTTCAAATTTCATCTTCTTAATTCATCTGCAAAAAACAATTAAAGTATTACATCATATCACTTTTAATGCAAAGTTTGAATTATGTTCATATTTAAATTTTTACAATTTGTATGTTTTTTATTGATATAAAAAGAATTCAAATGAGATAGTATACGACTTTCTTTGAAAAGTGATAGAGCTATCATTTCAAATTTTAGCACCTTATTCAATATGCAAAGACAAATGAAGTTTTACATCATGTCAATATTTAATATAAAGAAATGTTTGAATTAATATTTGCATTTATATTATTTCAAACATATTTTATGCATTTCTTTAGTTGATCCAAAAAAAAAAAAAAAAGGTTTAAATGAGATAGCCTGCGACTTTCCTAAAAAGAAATTTCACATCATGTCATTTTCAAATTCTAGCACCTTAATTCATATTCAACGATAAATAAAGTGTTCCATAGTGTATAACTTATTATAATGTAAAGCAAAGTTCGAATTCATATTTATACTTAAATTTTCACAAACACCTTATATGCATCTCTTTAATTGATCCCAAAAGAAATTCAAATGAGATAATGTGCGACTTCATTGAAAAAATGATAAAACATGNTTTTCAATATGCTTTCTCTTGTATTCTTATATTGATGAAATGAAACATATAGTGAGAATCATGTATGAATTTTGGACATTAACCATTTAAGATGTTTTCATATATATTTTGGCCCATCATGAAATATAATCAAGGGAATCCAATCTCTGCACATTTTTAAGTCCATACCATATTAGATACGTAAAGTACAATAACATTAATTCTTTATTTGATTACTTTAAATTGACTTAACCTTAAGATAGCCTTTGATACACAATTAATTACATATGTATGCCTACATTATAAATTAAAACCCTACAATCCTCTACTTAGGCCACAAGATCAAGGCGGTGTTTGTTACAAGTATTATAACTAAACCCATCAATGATCACGTATATTAACACAACCAAATGACATAAATCAAGTATGTATGTATAGCACAAAAATTACATGTAATGTAATTCAACCAAGTATATTTTCAATTGGTCCTACCTTATTCTTTAATGAGATCAAATAAAAAAACTTCAATCACAATGAAAACAATAGAATAATTTATTTCTAAAATAAACTGAATATCTATAAATCTTAATATGTGTCCAAAATAGACAACACCAAATACTAACTCTTACTAAACTAGCATATAATCTAAAGGTGCAACACCCATGTGAGCATGGTACTCATGAAAGACCATGGGTGGTAGCTCTATATTGAACAGATCTGCTATCATAGAGTTTGTCCCAATATGTTCTCTAGTAATATGGCCACTCTAAACTCTTTCCTTAAAAATTAGGAACTTTATGTCTATACACTTAGCTTTTTTTGAACTCCGATTTTTGTTTGAATACGATACTTTTGATTTATTGTCAGAAAATAGTTTAAGTTGTTTTTCAATTCCATCCATAATGCGTAGTCCAATAACAAAATTTTGCAGCCCTATTCTTTGATTGGATGCCTCAAAACATACTATGAATTTCCCTGCCATGGTTAAAGAAACTACGAGTGTCTACTTGGCATTTTTCTAGGATATAGTTTTTCCTGCCATCAGGTAGATATAGCCTAATGTTGATCTTCGATTGTCTTGGCATCCAGCAAAATCAAAATCAGAATATCTAATGACTTCCAATTGGTCTGATTTCCTGTATGTGATCATGTACTCCCTTGTTCTCTATAGATGTCGCATAACCCGCTTTGTTACCTTCAATGATTCATCTCAGGGTTACTTAAATATCTGCCTAATATTCCAACAATGAATGCATTCTAGGACATTGATTAAGATTGAACTTATCTTCCCTAGCAATAGGGGTATCATCCGATTTACTATCCTACATCCCAAATCTCTTAAGAACTTTATCTGTATAGTATTTTTTGTAATAATTCAAGAATACCTTGAGAAGATCCTAGTGTTTTTGTATCCTTAATATAAAAGAGGTGTATCAAAATTTTTTATTAGAAATCTCTTGGTTTTAGTAAAATAAGCATATATCATTGTATGTATGCAACATATTATCAATATATAATACTACGAAAATATGCTTACTCCTATTGAACTTGTGAATACACAATCATACTCCTATTGAACTTGTGAATACATAGTCATCAATTATATTCATTTTAAAGACAAACGTGACAATTACTTGATGAATTAGTGATACCATTGAACGGAAGCTGACTCAAGCCTATAGATGAATTTCTTTAATTTGTAAACTACTTTCTTTGGGTCTCTTGACATCCATCTATAGTAGTCAAGGTCAAAATGTGCTACAAGTGTCATAATAGTCCTAAAAGAGTCTTTTGTAGAAACTGGGAAGAAGGTTTTTTTGAAATCAATTCCTTCCTTTTGAGTAAAGCACTTTGTAACAAGATGAGAAATATATCTCTTCATATCACCCTTCGAATCTCTTGGTTTTAAATATCCATTTACAACCAATGGACTTCGTATTGAAAGGCAATGGAATGAGTTTCAAAACATCACTATTTTTCATGGACTTTATCTCTTCATTTATGGCATAAATCCACTTTTGAGAATTATTTCTTTACATGACTTGATGAAAGTTGATTGGATCTTCTTCCACCAATCCAATGTCATCGATATGTTCTTGGAAAAAGATTATAAAGTCATCCGGGATTGTATTTCTCCTTTCTCTAATGGATCTCCTTAATGACATTTATTCTTGAGGTTGTTGGTTTTGTTATTTTAGAATAATCTCTAAGTTGTGCATGGGGATTCTGGAATATTGTCTTCATCTTTTTGAACAAGATCGGGATTAAGAATTTGTTCTTGAGCCCGATCATCGTCAACGGAAATAGAAAGAATCGTTACATATATTTCCTCATAAAAAAAATTTATAACCTCATGTCCTCCTGTAAACTCCACATCCTCAAAGAACTATGAATTTTTATTTTGTAGATTGACCTATTAGTGAAAGTATCATATTTGTAACCCCTTGACCTTTCAGAATATCCAATAAAATAACAATTGACAGTTTTGAAATCCAGTTTCTTTTCATTTGGCCTATAAGGCTTTACCTTAGCAGGAAAACCCTAAATGTATAAGTACTTCAAACAAAGCTTCCTGCATGTCCAAAGGTCATAAATAGTTTTGGCAATTACTTTACTTGAAACTCTATTGAGAATGTAAGCTACAGTCTTTAGT
>NW_019239749.1:0-1813 GCF_002742605.1 Olea europaea var. sylvestris
GTTGTGAGTTCAATCCAAAACGGTCGCTACATTTCCAAAAAGTACTTACGGGCCCAAAACGGACATCGTGTGCAAAAGTTACGGTCAATTCTTCGTCCGCCGACTCTCCAATCGTTCTAAATATGCAAGTGCTCATTCTTTCAAAAATTGGCTAAACTCCCCCATACGTCACAATGAAGTGGTGAGTTCAATCCAAAACGGTCGCTACATTTCCAAAAAGTTCATATGGGCCCAAAACGGACACCGTGTGCAAAAGTTACGCTCAATTCTTCGTACGCCGACAATCCAAGCGTTCCAAATATGCAAGGGCTCATTCTTTTGAAAAATGGCTTAACTCCACCATACATCACGATGAAGTGGTGAGTTCAATCCAAAATGGTCGCTACATTTCCAAAAAGTTCTTATGGGCCTAAAACGGACACCGTGTGCAAAGGTTACACTCAATTCTTCGTCCGCCGACTCTCCAAGCGTTCTAAATATGCGAGTGCTCATTCTTTCGAAAAATGGCCAAAATCCCTTGTACTTACGACAAAGTGGTGAGTTCAACCCAAAACGGTCGCTGCATTTCCAAAAAGTATTTATGGGCCGAAAACGGACAGCTTTTGTAAAAGTTCGCTGAATTCTTCGTACGTCGACTCTCCAACTGTTCCAAATATGCAAGTGCTCATTCTTTCTAAAAGTGGCTGAAATCCCTCGTACGTCACGATGAAGTCGTGAGTTCAATCCAAAACGATCGCTACATTTCGAAAAGGTACTTTTGGGACCAAAACTGACACCGTGCGCAAAAGTTACGCTCAATTCTTCGTACACCGACAATCCAAGCGTTCTAAATATGCAAGTGCTCATTCTTTTGAAAAATGGCCAAAATCCCTCATACGTCACGATGAAGTGGTGAGTTCAATCCAAAACAGCCGCTATAATTCCTAAAAGTAGTTGTGGGCCCAAAACGGACACCGTGTGCAAAAGTTTCGCTCAATTCTTCGTCCGCCGACTCTCCAAGCGTTCTCAATATACAAGCGCTCATTCCTTCGAAAAATGGCCAAAATCACTCGTACATCACGATTAAGTTGTGAGTTCAATCCAAAACGGTCGCTACATTTCCAAAAAGTACTTATGGGCCCAAAACGGATACCGTGTACAAAAATTACGCTCAATTCTTTGTACGTCGACAACCCAAGCGTTCCAAATATGTAAGTGCTCATTCTTTCGAAAAATGGCTGAACTCCCCCATACGTCACGACGAAGTGGTGAGTTCAATCCAAAACGGTCGTTACATTTCCAAAAAGTTCTTATGGGCCCAAAACGGACACCGTGTGAAAAAGTTACGCTCAATTCATCGTACGCCGACAATCCAAGCGTTCCAAATATGCAAGTGCTCATTCTTTCAAAAAATGGCTTAACTCCACCATATTTCACGACGAAGTGGTGAGTTCAATCCAAAACGGGTGCTACATTTCCGAAAAGTTCTTATGGGCCCAAAACGGACACCGTGTGCAAAAGTTACGCACAATTCTTCGTCCGTCGATTCTCCAAGCGTTCTAAATATGCGAGTGCTCATTCTTACTAAAAATGGAAAAAATCCCTCGTACGTTATGGCAAAGTGGTGAGTTCAATCCAAAACGGTCGCTACATTTCCAAAAGTACTTATGGGCCCCAAACGGACATCGTGTGCAAAAGTTACGCTCAATTCTTCGTACGCGGACAATTCAAGCGTTCCAAATATGCAAGTACTCATTCTTTCGAAAAATAGCTGAACTCCTCCATACGTTACGACGAAGTGGTGAGTTCAATCCAAAACGGTCGCTACATTTCC
>NW_019239750.1:0-1813 GCF_002742605.1 Olea europaea var. sylvestris
TGACTATTTCATTTTCAGATCCTAATCAAAGTGATCCCAAGGAAATTCCAGGTTCATGCAGGTATTTATTATTAGAATCAAGCAGCAAGTACATAATTTTTTAATTGAAAATCTTACAGATAACAGATGGCAGGACATCATTGGAAGATCGGAAAAAAAAGAAGAAAATAAACAGTCTACTTACATTTTGCCACGTCAGTGCCGGTACTCCTGTTGAGCTGTATAGAGATTGATCATATACTGTTCACTTATTGTTTTGACTGCAAATTATTGACTAATATTTCTATGATATATTGGACAGTCCATTTATTAAATCACCCTAATATTCTTATGATATGCATAGCTTTAGGAAGGCTGTTTTCCAGCATAAAATAGGCTTGAGATTTTTTTCTTCTTATATACTATCTACTGCTACCCAATCCTCCCACCAAATGTACCCTTAATTTTGCTATATGCAAGAAGGAAATTGATTTACCTGTCTATAACTTTTATTCACAGGGAGGCTGCTGTAGAGTACTCAAAACATGTAGAAAAATTGGGAAATATCCTATTTGAAATTTTTTCAGTGGCTCTTGGACTCGACCCTGGGCATCTAAGAAACATGGACTGCTCTAAAGGACACCGCCTTCACGGTCACTATTATCCAGCATGTCCTGAGCCAGAACTGACTCTGGGAATCCCAAAGCACAGAGATGCTGGATTCCTCACCATTCTTCTCCAAAATCAAAGTGGCCTCCAGATTTTCTTCCAAAACCAATGGGTTGACGTTCAACCCATTCCGGGAGGGCTAGTAATTAACATTGGGGATCTTCTCCAGGTATATACGTAGAGTGAAGTTTTAGTTAAGTCACCTAGCTATTTTTTGTTACAACTTAGTCGACTGAGTTTCATTTTTTGTTTCAGTTACCTCATCGTAACTAACAAAAATCTATGCGCGTTATATGGAAGTCTTGATCTAGACTTGAATATTTAACTTTATTATTTTAAATGTTCATTTATGCAAGTTTGTTTCACAATAACAAAATTTAGTCACCACTGTGAAATCTTTCCTATGTACATCACATGATTTTGCTTTAGGTGTTAGTTCATTTAATTTACTCAAGTGTTTTCTTTGTTTACTTTTGGTAAAGCTCGTATCAAATGGAAAATTCAGAAGCAATAACCATAGAGTGCTTGCTGATCATCTGGGGCCAAGAATTTCTGTGGCATGCTTTTTCTCGGGACCTTTAGGCATGGAAAATATTTCTTATGGCCCCATTAAAGAGTTGATATCAGAAGAAAATCCTCCCATATACAAAGAAGTACTATTTAGTGATTATGTAATGAAGTTTTTAACTAGTTCTCTTGATGAGAATAATCTTCTCAATTATTTCAAAGCATGAAGATGGCAAGGGAAGAAGTACTCTTTCTCAGCTGCACTTGTGAATGACCTGTTTCAAGAGACAAGACAGATTGTGAATTATGGAATGTAATGTCATTTATCTTCATTAGAGATAATCATCATGTTATCATGTCACATGCTACATAGACGAATGATCATCTCCTATGAGATAAATATATATGTAAGAATTTCGGGTTTAATAAATGCATGATAATGGACATATTTTTGTAAAATGCGAAAAATAAGCATGTAATGTAGGGAATAAAATGATTCAGGGGTTCCGGTTCCTTTTTTATATGTATTATGTAAATTAATAGGGTTGCCGAAACTATTTGAAACATAGTATGGGGGTGTTTGATGGGGATCTTAAGCTAATTAAAATCAATTTTTTGACACTTATTTCACTATTTCAATCGTAACTTTTGAATTCCT
>NW_019239751.1:0-1813 GCF_002742605.1 Olea europaea var. sylvestris
TTAAAAAAAAAAAAAAAAAACGAAAGGCGAAAAAAAGAGAGTTGGAATTCACTAAACCACCACATAGGTGGGAAAACCAATTCAATGAAAAGGGAGAAAATGTGACCGTGTGGAGGAAAAGTGGAAAACCAATTCCCTATAACGTTTTGCTTATCAAATTTTAAAAAAGTAGAAGATGGAAATTCTTTTTTATTTTTCAAGTTGTATTAAACATAGCCTTAGTATTATTAAACAATATAAATTCAGGAAATATTCCCATTTAAAGATTTTAATGCCAATGTACGGTGGAACGAGTCATACCTCACGTGATAGCGAAATCTCGAGGGGGTTTCGTTAACCTTTTCAAAGGATAAACTTAATACATGATTAATAATTATTGAGTCGCATTATTAGACTTTGGCTACAAACTTCCGAACATGACACCTAATTGTCGGTCCATTTCTGTGTTTCCAACCTTTAACTAAATCCTAGGAAGTACAAATTATTCAACCCTATTTCTCCAACCTATTTTCAACTGAACAATATTTTATAAAATAATATTACACGTAAATCGAAAAAAATTTATTTTTTTCAATCATCCATTCTTCAATAAAATACTATTTCACCCATTATACTTTAAAATAATGGGGCCAAACGGGACTTAAGAGAAATTTCTCACATCCTTTTCGATATGATGCCATGATTATATTTTCAAAATATAATGCAATATTAGATATTTAGATGTGTAAGTTGAACGATATTAGATCATCATTATTCCTCGTGTGAAGTAAATTATAGGCTCGCTCGAACTACGCCAATACACAGATTATTTTGCAGGATTGTCGCAACTCTTTCAAACAAGTCAATGCTATTCTATAGCCAAACTCCGTTAGACGAGGGTACGACCTAGCACGTTTTAATGCCTTCAAATTCTCTTGATGATGGCTTTGGTTTACCATTCTGGAAGTTAAAATTAATGAAGATGTTGACATAAAGTCCAATAATTTTTAGCACTCAATTTCTACATTAATGTTTTAGGTACAAGTTACAATCATTAATATCCAATGCGATTACATGCATTAAAATTTTAAAATATGTTAAAAGTATTTCCAAAATAATAGTTCTTAAGTAATTCAAATTTTAATTGTAAAATAGTATAGTACTGCCAAAGATGGCTATACGAAAGAGGATTGTTCTTGTTGTACACAACCGTGTACATAGGCGCCGAGTGTTCAAAATGATCGTCCTTATGTACACAGTTAGGTACATGTAGCAACCTCCTACAAAAGATGCTCTGGTATTAGCGATTTGCATTACTGGATTAAAATTTTTGAAGCACGTGAAAAATGGGCCATATCCAGCAAAGTCTTTGATCTAAAAATAAAAAATGTAACAAAGAAGATGAAGAAAAGTCTAACAAAGGATGCGGGGGGACCGTTTATACTTTCGTACTACCTAACAACACGCGTTCGATAATTTTCTAGTCCACGTTTCAAACTGTAGACACTTCAACTTCAGACAAAGGCGTACAGCTAACCAATGTCCGGTTTTCTTGTTTTTAGCCCCACGTAAGCAAAGTTAGTTAAATGCTTTTGTCGTTTTCCTTGTGCCATGACATGAGCGAGGAACCCAAAAGCAATGTCGGGGGTGTTTGGAGGTTGGGATATATATGAACTTGGATTTTTTTATTGTTTACATTTTCATTTTAACTACGTGTTAATCTAAAAATACTTCAATAATTTTTTCTTGTCGTTTCTTAACTTTATTTATAAAATGTCGAAGAAATAAATTGGATGTGTTCGTTTTTAGTTTTCGATGTTATCAAACCAAAACA
>NW_019239752.1:0-1813 GCF_002742605.1 Olea europaea var. sylvestris
AGCTCAATTCCAATCGAATTAGACTCGCAATTTCTCTAAAAATGAACAAATCGAAAGTTATCACGAAATCGAAAGCCACTTTTCATTAGCTCGATTCCAATCGAATTAGAGTAGCAAGTCGCCAAAAATGAACAACTCGAAGTTATCGTGAAATAAAAACCACTTTGCATTAGCTTAATTCTAATCGAATTAGACTAGCAATTAGCCGAAAATGATCAAATCCGAAGTTATCATGAAATCCAAAACCACTTTTCATTGGCTTGATTCCAATCGAATTAGACTAGCAATTTTTCGAAAACGATGAAACTCGAAGTTGTCATGAAATCGAAAGCCACTTTTCATTGGCTTAAATCCAATCGAATTAGACTAGCCATTCGCCGAAAATGATCAAACTCGAAGTTATCATGAGATCAAAAACCACTTTTCATTGGCTCAATTCCAATCAAATAAGACTAGTGATTAGCCGAAAACGAACAAACCCGAAGTTATCATGAAATCAAATGCCTCTTTTCATTGGCTCGATTCCAATCGAATTGGACTAGCATCACACAAAAAATTAACAAACTCGAAGTTGTCATGGAATCAAAGATCAATTTTCATTGGCTCGATTCCAATCGAATTAGACTAGCAATTCACCAAAAACAAACAAATCCGAAGTTATCATGAAATCAAAAACCACTTTTCACTGGCTCGATTCCAATCAAATTAGACTAGTAATTAGCTGAAAATGATCAAACACAAAGTTAACATGAAATCCAAAACCACTTTTCATTTGCTCGATTCCAATCAAATTAGACTAGCAATTTTTCGAAAATGATCAAACTCCAAGTTATCATGAAATCGAAAGCCACTTTTCATTGGCTCAAATCCAATCGAATTAGACTAGCTGTTCGCCGAAAATTATCAAACTCTAAGTTATCATGAAATCAAAAACTACTTTTCATTCGTTCGGTTCCAATCGAATAAGACTAGCAATTAGCCGAAAACAAACAAACCCGAAGTTATCATGAAATCAAAAGCCACTTTTCATTGGCTCGATTCCAATCGAATAAGACTAGCAATTAGCCGAAAACAAACAAACCCGAAGTTATCATGAAATCAAAAACCACTTTTCATTGGCTTGATTCCAATCGAATTAAACTAGCAATTCGCCAAAGACGAACAAACCTGATGTTATCGTGAAATCAAAAACCACTTTTCATTGTCTTGATTCTAATCGAATTAGACTAGCAATTTGCCAAAGATGAACAGACCCGATGTAATCAAGAAATCAAAAGCCACTTTTCATTGGCTCAATTTTAATCGAATTAGACTAGCAATTAGCCAAACACGAACAAACCCAAAGTTATCACGAAATCAAAAACTACTTTTTATTAGCTCGATTCCAATCGAATTAGACTAGCATTACTCAAAAAACGAACAAAACCGAAGTTATCATGAAATCAAAAACCACTTTTCATTGCCTCCATTCCAATCGAATTAGACTAGCAATTAGCAGGAAACGAACAAACCCGAAGTTATCATGAAATCAAAAACCACTTTGCATTGCCTCAATTCCAATCGAATTAGACCTGCAATTGCCAAAAATGAACAAATCCGAAGTCATCATGAAATTAAAATCTAATTTTCATTGGCTCGATTCCAATTGAATTAGACCGGCATTTTGCAAAAAACGAACAAACCCGAAGTTATCGTGAAATCAAAAACCACTTTTCATTGAATAGATTCCGATCGAATTAGACTAGCAATTCGCCAAACACGAACAAACCCGAAGTTATCATGAAATCAAAAACTACTTTTCATTGGCTCGATT
>NW_019239753.1:0-1813 GCF_002742605.1 Olea europaea var. sylvestris
GAAAAATGGCTGAAATCCCTCGTACGTCACGACGAAGTAGTGAGTTCAATCCAAAACTGTCGCTACATTTCCCAAAAGGACTTCTGGGCCCAAAACAGACACCGGGTGCAAAAGTTACGCTCAATTCTTCGTACGTCGACAATCCAAGTGTTCCAATTATGCAAGTGCTCACTCTTTCGAAAAATGGCCAAAATCCCTCATATGTCACGACGAAGTTGTGAGTTCAATCCAAAACGGTCGCTACATTTCCAAAAAGTACTTATGGCCCCAAAACGGACACCGTGTGCAAAAGTTACGCTCAATTCTTCGTATGCGCGACAATCCTAGTGTTCCAAATATGCAAGTGCTCACTCCTTCGAAAAGTGGCAGAAATCCCTCATACGTCACGACGAAGTGGTAAGTTCAATCCAAAACGGTCGCTACATTTCAAAAATGTACTTATGGGCCTAAAACGGACGCCGTGTGCAAAAGTTACGCTCAATTCTTCGTACGCCGACATTCCAAGCGTTCCAAATATGCAAGTGCTTACTCTTTCGAAAAGTGGCCGATATCTCTCATACGTCACGATGAAGTGGTGGGTTCAATCCAAAACGGTCGCAACATTTCCAAAAAGTTCTTATGGGCCCAAAACGGACACCGTGTGCAAAGGTTACGCTCAATTCTTCGTCCGCCGACAATCCAAGCGTTCCAAATATGCAAGTGCTCATTCTTTCGAGAAATGGCCGAAATCCCTCATACGTCATGATGAAGTGGTGAGTTCAATCCAAAACGGTCGCAACATTTCCAAAAAGTTCTTCTGGGCCCAAAACGGACAACGTGTACAAAAGTTACGCTCAATTCTTCGTCCGCCGACAATCCAAGCGTTCCAAATATGCAAGTGCTTACTCTTTCAAAAAATGGCCTAAATCTCTCATACGTCACGATGAAGTGGTGAGTTCAATCCAAAACGGTCGCAACATTTCCAAAAAGTTCTTCTGGGCCCAAAACGGACAACGTGTACAAAAGTTACGCTCAATTCTTCGTCCGCCGACAATCCAAACGTTCTAAATATGCAAGTGCTCATTCTTTTAAAAAATGGCCTAAATCCCTCGTACATCACGACGAAGTTTTGAGTTCAATCCAAAACGGTTGCTACATTTCCAAAAAGTACTTATGGGCCCAAAACGGACACAGTGTGCAAAAGTTACGCTCAATTCTTCGTACGCCGACAATCCAAGCGTTCCAAATATGCAAGTGCTCATTCTTTCGAAAAATGGATGAAATCCCTCATATGTCACGATGAAGTTGTGAGTTCAATCCTAAACGGTCGCTACATTTCCAAAAAGTACTTACGGGCCCAAAACGGACACCGTGTGCAAAAGTTACGCACAATTCTTCGTACGCCGACAATCCAAGCGTTCCAAATATGGAAGTGCTCATTCTTTCGAAAAATGGATGAAATCCCTCATATGTCACGATGAAGCGGTGGGTTCAATCCAAAACGGTCGCTACATGACCAAAAAGTACTTACGGGCCCAAAACGGACACCGGGTGCAAAAGTTACTCTCAATTCTTCGTACGCCGACAATCCAAGCGTTCCAAATATGGAAGTGCTCATTCTTTCAAAAAATGGCCGAAATCCCTCATACGTCACGATGAAGTGGTGAGTTCAATCCAAAACGGTCGCTACATTTCCAAAAAGGACTTACAAGCCCAAAACGGACACCGGGTGCAAAAGTTACTCTCAATTCTTCGTACGCCGACAATCCAAACGTTCCAAATATGCAAGTGCTCACACTTTTGAAAAATGGTCAAAATCCCTCAGACGTCACGA
>NW_019239754.1:0-1813 GCF_002742605.1 Olea europaea var. sylvestris
GAAATGTAGCGACAGTTTTGGATTGAACCCACCACTTCGTCGTGACGTACGAGTGATTTTGCCCATTTTTCAAAGGAATGAGCTCTTGTATATTGAGAACGCGTGGAGAGTCGGCGAACGAAGAATTGAGTGTAACTTTTGCACGCGGTGTCCGTTTTGGGACCACAAGTACTTTTTGGAAATGTAGCGATCGTTTTGGATTGAACTCACCACTTCGTCATGACGTACGAGGTATTTTAGCCATTTTTCAAAAGAATGAGCACTTGCATATTTGGAACGCTTGGATTGTCGACGTACGAAGAATTGAGCGTAACTTTTGCACACGGTGTCCGTTTTGGGGCCATAAGAACTTTTTGGAAATGTAGCGACCGTTTTGGATTGAACTCACCACTTCTTCAAGACGTACTAGTGATTTTGCCCATTTTTTGAAGGAATGAGCGCTTGTATATTTAGAACGCTTGGAGAGTCGGCGAACGAAGAATTGAGCGTACCTTTTGCACGCAGTGTCCGTTTTGGGCCCATAAGTACTTTTGGGAAATGTAGCGAACATTTTGGAATGAACTCACCACTTCTTCATGACGTACGAGAGATTTTAGCTATTTTTCAAAAGAATGAGCACTTGTATATTTGGAACGCTTGGATTGTTGGCGTACGAAGAATTGAGCATAACTTTTGCACACGGTGTCCGTTTTGGGCCCATAAGAACTTTTTGGAAATGTAGCGATCATTTTGGATTGAACTCACCACTTCGTCGTGACGTACGAGGGATTTTGGCGATTTTTCAAAAGAATTAGCACTTGCATATTTAGAATGCTTGGAGAGTCGGCGGACGAAGAATTGAGCGCAACTTTTGCACGCGGTGTTCGTTTTGGGCCCATAAGTACTTTTTGGAAATGTAGCGACCATTTTGGATTGAACTCACCATTTCCTCGTGACGTACGAGTGATTTTGCCCATTTTTCGAAGGAATGAGCACTTGTATATTGAGAACGCGTGGAGGGTCGGCGAACGAAGAATTGAGCGTAACTTTCGTACGCGATGTCCGTTTTGGGCCCATAATTACTTTTTAGAAATGTAGCGACCGTTTTGGATTGAACTCACCTCTTTGTCATGAAGTACGAGGGATTTTAGCCATTTTTCAAAAGAATGAGCACTTGCATATTTGGAACGCTTGGATTGTCGGCGTACGAAGAATTGAGCGTAACTTTCGTACGCGGTGTCCGTTTTGGGCCCATAATTACTTTTTAGAAATGTAGCGACCGTTTTGGATTGAACTCACCACTTCGTCGTGACGTACCAGTGATTTTGCCCATTTTTCGAAGGAATGCGTGCTTGTATATTGAGAACGCGTGGAGAGTCGCCGAACGAAGAATTGAGCAGAACTTTCGTACGCGGTGTCCGTTTTGGGCTCATAAGTACTTTTTGGAAATGTAGCGACTGTTTTGGATTGAACTCACCACTTCGTCATGACGTACGAGGGATTTTAGCTATCTNGAACTCACCACTTCGTCGTGACGTACGAGTGATTTTGCCCATTTTTTGAAGGAATGAGCGCTTCTATATTGAGAACGCGTGGAGAGTCGGCGAACGAAGAATTGATCGTAACTTTTGCGCGCGGCGTCCGTTTTGGGCCCATAAGAACTATTTGGAAATGTAGCGACCATTTTGGATTGAACTCACCACTTCGTCATGACGTACCAGTGATTTTGCCCTTTTTTTGAAGGAATGAGCGCGCTTGTATATTGAGAACGCTTGGAGAGTCGGCGAACGAAGAATTGAGCGTACCTTTTGCTCGCGGTGTCCGTTTTGGGCCC
>NW_019239755.1:0-1813 GCF_002742605.1 Olea europaea var. sylvestris
GGAGTCGGAATGGGCTCAAATTTGACTGGTTGACCGGGAACAAAAATCTCGCCGGGGGAATTTCGTCATTTTTCGCGACGGAGCCGGAATGGGCTCAAATTTGACCGGTTGATCGGCAACAAAAATCACGCTGGGGGCAATTTCGTCATTTTTACGAAGGTGTCAAAATGGGCTCAAATTTGACAGGTTGATCGGAAACAAAAATCGCGCACGGGGCAATTTCTTCATTTTTCACGACGGAGTCGGAATGGGCTCAAATTTGACCGGTTGACCGGGAACAAAAATCTCGCTGGGGGGAATTTCGTCATTTTTCACGACGGAGTTGGAATGGGCTCAAATTTGACAGGTTGATCGGAAACAAAAATCCCGCACGGGGCAATTTCGTCATTTTTCGCGACGGAGTAGGAATGGGCTCAAATTTGATTGGTTGACCGGGAACAAAAATCTCGCCGTGGCGAATTTCGTCATTTTTCACGACAGAATCGGAATGGTCTCAAATTTGATTGGTTGATCGGAAACAAAAACTGCGCCAGGGGCAATTTCGGCATTTTTCGCGACGGAGTCGGAATGAGCTCAAATTTGACAGGTTGATCGGAAACAAAAACTGCGCCAGGGGCAATTTCGGCATTTTTCGCGACGGAGTCGGAATGAGCTCAAATTTGACAGGTTGATCGGAAACAAAAACTGCGCCAGGGGCAATTTCGGCATTTTTCGCGACGGAGTCGGAATGAGCTCAAATTTGACAGGTTGATCGGAAACAAAAACTGCGCCAGGGGCAATTTCGGCATTTTTCGCGACGGAGTCGGAATGAGCTCAAATTTGACAGGTTGATCGGAAACAAAAACTGCGCCAGGGGCAATTTCGGCATTTTTCGCGACGGAGTCGGAATGAGCTCAAATTTGACAGGTTGATCGGAAACAAAAACTGCGCCAGGGGCAATTTCGGCATTTTTCGCGACGGAGTCGGAATGAGCTCAAATTTGACAGGTTGATCGGAAACAAAAACTGCGCCAGGGGCAATTTCGGCATTTTTCGCGACGGAGTCGGAATGAGCTCAAATTTGACAGGTTGATCAGAAACAAAAATCGCGCAGGGGGCAATTTCGTCATTTTTCGCGACGGAGTTGAAATGGGCTCAAATTTGACCGGTTGATCGGGAACAAAAATCGCGCCAGGGGCAATTTCGGCATTTTTCAAGACGGAGTCGGAATGGGCTTAAATTTGACAGGTTGATCGGAAACAAAAATCGCGCCGGGGCAATTTCGTCATTTTTCTCGACGGAGTCGGAATGGGCTCAAATTTGACTGGTTGACCGGGAACAAAAATCTCGCCTGGGGGAATTTCATCATTTTTCGCGACGGAGTCGGAATGGGCTCAAATTTGACAGTTGATCGGGAACAAAAATCGCACCAGGGGCAATTTCGTTATTTTTCGCGACGGTGTCGGAATGTTCTCAAATTTGACAGGTTGATCGGAAACGAAAACCACGCCAGGGGCAATTTCGTTATTTTCACGAAGGTGTTGGAATGGGCTCAAATTTGACAGGTTGATCGGAAACAAAAATCGCGCAGGGGCAATTTCGTCATTTTTCGCGACGGAGTCGGAATGAGCTCAAATTTGACAGGTTGAGCGTGAACAAAAATCTCGTCGGGGGGGAATTTCTTCATTTTTCGCGACGGAGTCGGAATGGGCTCAAATTTGAAAGGCTGATCGGGAACAAAAATCGCGCCAGGGGGAATTTCATCATTTTTCGCGACGGGGTCGGAATGGGCTTAAATTTGACAGGTTGATCGGAAACAAAAATCACGCCAGGGG
>NW_019239756.1:0-1813 GCF_002742605.1 Olea europaea var. sylvestris
TAATCTCATGAGCCCATATATTGAAATTACACTCAATATAAAAAATTATTGTAGAATTAAATTTCATGCTTACTTAGATACAGAAAGTACAATAAGCTTATGCTTACCAAATGTATTGCCATCTGAATACTGGAAATATAATTCAAAGAAAGTAATAACTGCTACAACAGCAGGTGGAAATAAGATAATATACAATAAGTATGCTAATCAAGTACCTTTTCTAATCTCCTTTAGAGAAGTATTTGTTGATACAATATATATGTCAACCACAATTGGATGTGATATTTTATTAGGACAAAATTTCCTATTAAAATATGCGTCATTTACACAATATATTGATAAGTACATGTTCACAACACCTTGTGCACATAAAATATTTACACCAAAAATAAATAAAACTGTTACAATTGCATATAGAGATATAAAACATCAGAGTTCTACAACCCAGCGTGGTGGACGTTGGAGTACAGAAAAATTTAAACCAATTACAGTCTTAAAAATGACAACAGAAAATAGGATTGAAAAATTGAAAAAAGAAATTTCTAAAACATATTCTGAAAATCCATTAGAAAAATGAAATATTGATAAAGTAAAGGCAAAAATAGAATTAACCAATCCAGATACTATTGTTAGAGTTAAACCTATGAAATATAGTGTTGATGATCAAAAAGAATTTAAAAACCAGATAAAAGAATTGCTTGAAGCCAGATTGATTAGGCCAAGTAAAAGCCCACATAGCAGCTCAGCCTTTATGGTTAGAAAACATAGTGAGATAAAAAGAGAAAAAGCCAGAATGGTAATAAACTACAAAAAATTAAATGAAGTTACCAAGTTTGATGGATACTACTTGCCAAATAAGGATACCCTTATTAAACAAGTACAGAACAAAAAGATATTTTCAAAATTTGATTGTAAGTCAGGGTTTTGGCAAATCATGCTTACAGAAGAAAGTAAACCACGAACTGCATTTAGTACCCCCAATCCTTTAGGACAATATAAATGGAATGTAATGCCATTTGGATTGAAAAATGCACCACAGATATTCCAAAGAAGAATGGATGAGGTAATTAAACCAATTACTCATTTTGTATTGCATATGTAGATGATTTACTTATTCATTCAAATAATATTGATGAACATATTGAGCATCTTGAGAAATTCTGTTATATTATGAAAAAACATGGTATTACACTTTCTCAAAAGAAAGCTGAGATAGCTAAAACAGAAATAGAATTCTTAGGATTATTTATAAAAGAAGGAGAATTGCAATTGCAATCCCATATTGGAGAAAAGCTTTAAGAATTTCCTGAAGAAATCAAAGATAAAAAATAATTACAAAGCTTCCTTGGTATATTAAACTATGCTGAAGGATTCATTGAAAATTGTGCCAAATTGAAAAATTATTTTCTTCCAAAATTAAGAAAAAATATAATGTGGTCTTGGGAAGAGCAAGATTGTGAAAATATAAGAAAGGTAAAAGAAGAATTAAAAGGTATTGCCCAAACTTGTAATACCCCAAGAAGAAGATTTTTTTATCCTGGAAACTGATGCTTCAGATTATTACTGGGGAGCAGTGTTAAAAGTTAAAAAGAATCATAAAGAATATAAATGTGAAAAAGATTGTTCTTGCCATGAGATACTTGCAGGTTATACATCGGGGACATTCAAAGAAGTTGAAACAAGATATGAGACGAACAGAAAAGAACTCATTGCTGTAAAAAAAGGAGTTGAGAAATATGAAGATTATTTATTGCCAAAGAAATTCTTAATTAGAACTGATAATACTCAAGTTAAAGCATTTTTAAAGAATAAT
>NW_019239757.1:0-1813 GCF_002742605.1 Olea europaea var. sylvestris
CGACAATCCAAGCGTTGCACATATGCAAGTGCTCAATCTTTCGAAAATTTGCTGAAATCCCTCATATGTCACGATGAAGTGGTCAGTTCAATCCAAAACGGTCGCTACATTTCCAAAAAGTACTTAGGGGACCAAAACGGAAACCGGGTGCAAAAGTTACGCTCAATTCTTCGTACGCCGACTATCCAAGCGTTCCAAATACGCAAGTGCTCACTCTTTCGAAAAATGGCCGAAATCCCTCATATATCACGATGAAGTGGTCAGTTCAATCCAAAACGGTCGCTAGATTTCCAAAAAGTACTTACGGGCCCAAAACGAACACCGTGTGCAAAAGTTACGCTCAATTCTTCGTCCGCCGACTCTCCAAGCGTTCTAAATATGCAAGTGCTCATTCTTTTGAAAAATGGCCGAAATCCCTCATATATCACGATGAAGTGGTCAGTTCAATCCAAAACGGTCGCTAGATTTCCAAAAAGTACTTACGGGCCCAAAACGAACACCGTGTGCAAAAGTTACGCTCAATTCTTCGTCCGCCGACTCTCCAAGCGTTCTAAATATGCAAGTGCTCATTCTTTTGAAAAATGGCCGAAATCCCTCATATATCACGATGAAGTGGTCAGTTCAATCCAAAACGGTCGCTAGATTTCCAAAAAGTACTTACGGGCCCAAAACGAACACCGTGTGCAAAAGTTACGCTCAATTCTTCGTCCGCCGACTCTCCAAGCGTTCTAAATATGCAAGTGCTCACTCCTTCGAAAAATGGCTGAAATCCCTCATACGTCACGACGAAGTGGTGAGTTCAATCCAAAACGGTCGCTACATTTTCAAAAAGAACTTACGGGTCCAAAACGAACACCGTGTGCAAAAGTTACGCTCAATTCTTCGTACGCCGACAATCCAAGCGTTACAAATATGCAAGTGCTCTCTCTTTCAAAAAATGGCCTAAATCCCTCTTACCTCAAGACCAACTGGTGAGTTTAATCCAAAACGGTTGCTACATTTCCAAAAAGTACTTACGGGCCCAAAACGAACACCGTGTGCAAAAGTTACGCTCAATTCTTCGTACGCCGATAATCGAAGCGTTGCAAATATGCAAGTGCTCACTCTTTCAAAAAATGGCCGAAATCCCTCTTACGTCAAGACGAACTGGTGAGTTCAATCCAAAACGGCCACTACATTTTCAAAAAGTACTTACGGGCTCAAGATGGACACCGGGTACAAAAGTTACGCTCAATTCTTCGTACGCCGACAATCCAAGCGTTGCACATATGCAAGTGCTCAATCTTTCGAAAATTTGCTGAAATCCCTCATATGTCACGATGAAGTGGTGAGTTCAATCCAAAACGGTCGCTACATTTCCAAAAAGTACTTACGGGACCAAAACGGAAACCGGGTGCAAAAGTTACGCCCAATTCTTCGTACGCCGACTATCCAAGCGTTCCAAATACGCAAGTGCTCACTCTTTCAAAAAATGGCCGAAATCCCTCATATATCACGATGAAGTGGTGAGTTCAATCCAAAATGGTCGCTATATTTTCAAAAAGTACTTACGGGCCCAAAACGAACACCGTGTGCAAAAGTTACGCTCAATTCTTCGTACGCCGACAATCCAAGCGTTACAAATATGTAAGTGCTCTCTCTTTCAAAAAATGGCCTAAATCCCTCTTACCTCAAGACCAACTGGTGAGTTTAATCCAAAACGGTTGCTACATTTCCAAAAAGTACTTACCGGCCCAAAACGAACACCGTGTGCAAAAGTTACGCTCAATTCTTCGTACGCCGATAATCGAAGCGTTGCAAATATGCAAGTGCT
>NW_019239758.1:0-1813 GCF_002742605.1 Olea europaea var. sylvestris
ATGGGCCCAAAATGGACACCGTGTGCAAAAGTTACGCTCAATTCTTCGTCCGCCGACTCTCCAAGCGTTCTAAACATGCAAGTACTCATTCTTTCAAAAAAAGGCCGAAATCCCTCGTACGTCACGACGAAGTTGTGAGCTCAAACCAAAACGGTCGCTACATTTCCAAAAAGTACTTATGGGCCTAAAACGGACACCGTGTGCAAAAGTTACGCTCAATTCTTTGTCCGTCGACTCTCCAAGCGTTCGAAATATGCAAGTGCTCATTCTTTCGAAAACTGGCCAAAATCCCTCGTACGTCACGATTAAGTGGTGAGTTCAATCCAAAACGTTCACTACATTTACAAAAAGTACTTATGGGCCCAAAATGGACACCGTGTGCAAAAGTTACTCTCAATTCTTCATCCGTCGACTCTCCAAGTGTTCTAAATATGCAAGTGCTCATTCTTTCAAAAAATGGCCGAAATCCCTCGTACGTCATGACGAAGTTGTGAGTTCAAACTAAAACGGTCGCTACATTTTCAAAAAGTACTTGTGGGCCCAAAAAGGACACCGCGTGCAAAAGTTATGCTCAATTCTTCGTCCGTTGACTCTCCAAGCGTTCGAAATGTGCAAGTGCTCATTGTTTCGAAAACTGGCCAAAATCCCTCGTACGTCACGATTAAGTGGTGAGTTCAATCCAAAACGTTCACTACATTTACAAAAAGTACTTATGGGCCCAAAACGGACACCGTGTGCAAAAGTTACGCTCAATTCTTCATCCATCGACTCTCCAAGCGTTCGAAATATGCAAGTGCTCATTCTTTCGAAAATTGGCCAAAATCCCTCGTACGTCACGATGAAATGGTGAGTTCAATCCAAAACGGTCGCTACATTTCCAAAAAGTACATATGGGCCCAAAATGGACACCGTGTACAAAATTACGCTCAATTCTTCGAACACGGACAATCCAAGCGCTCAAAATATGCAAGTGCTCATTCTTTCAAAAAATTGCCGAGATCCCTCCTAGGTCACGATGAAGTGCTGAGTTCAATCAAAAATGGTCGCTGCATTTACAAAAAGTATTTATGGCCCCATAACGGACACCGTGTGCAAAAGTTACGTTCAATTCTTCGTCCGTCGACTCTCCAAGCGTTCTAAATATGCAAGGGCTCATTCTTTCAAAAAGTGGCCAAAATCCCTCGTACGTCACGACGAAGTTGTGAGTTCAAACCAAAACGGTCGCTACATTTCCAAAAAGTACTTATGGGCCCAAAACGGACACCGTGTGCAAAAGTTACGCTCAATTCTTCGTCCGTCAACTCTCCAAGCGTTCGAAATATGCAATTGCTCATTCTTTCAAAAAATGGCTGAAATCCCTCGTACGTCATTATGAAGTCGTGAGTTCAATCCAAAACGGTCGCTACATTTCTGAAAAGTACTTACGGGCCCAAAACGGATGCCGTTTTCAAAAGTTACGTTTGATTCTTCGAACGCGGACAATCCAAGCGCTACAAATATGCAAGTGATCATTCTTCCAAAAAATGCCCAAAATCCCTCGTACGTCACGACGAAGTGCTGAGTTCAATCCAAAATGGTCGCTACATTTCCAAAAAGTACTTATGGGCCCAAAACGGACACCATGTGTAAAAGTTACGATCAATTCTTCGTACGCCGACTCTCCAAGCGTTCCAAATATGCAAGAGCTCATTCTGTCGAAAAATGGACGTAATCCCTCATACGTCACGATAAAGTGGTGAGTTCAATCCAAAACGGTCGCTGCATTTTCAAAAAGTACTTATGGGCCCAAAACGGACACCATGTGCTAAATTTA
>NW_019239759.1:0-19592 GCF_002742605.1 Olea europaea var. sylvestris
TACTAGCGTAATTCTTAAGCTTTTGTTTTTGCTTAAGTACATTGGCTCGCATCATGTATTTAAGAGTGCTTATGGGTTTAACCCTTATGAGTGTTTTTTAAGCTCATATTGGGTTCACATCTCCAGTTTAGGGATGTTGTTGACCACTAATAATAATCAACAAATTTTTCTTAGAGTGTGTTTGATTGGTATGGAAAATATCACCTATAAAAAAAATATTTTCCTTGTTTTGAGGAAAACAAAAACCTACTCTCTGAAAAGATAACATTTTCGCTAAAAATAAGAAAATTAAGTATATTATTAAAAGTTGAAAAATATTTTCAATGAAAAAAATTAACAATCAAACACTCAAAGTAGGAAATTGAATGGAAAACTGATATTTTCTATGGAAACTAAATGCAATCAAACATACCCTTACTATGTATGATTTTTTCCTCCTAAGCTCACTATTTTGCAGCTCAATAGGGAGTAAGAGGATGAATGACCATTTTGAAGGAGACTATTTCAAATTTAGCATAATCTTTTTCATCTTAGGCATGTATATCTACAGATTTCTATTCAGGCATTGGAGAAGAATCAATCTTTTTGGTTGGTGATATGTTGCAGCCTTTAATTGAATGATATCGAACTTATTCAGTTATATTGTTCATGTTTATTCACTAGCTTAGTCCATACATTTTTATTTTTGCTCAAGTATATTGGTTTGCATCATGTATTAAAGGTCGCTTATGAGGTTTTCTCCCTTTATAAGTGTCTTTTTAGCTTATTTTGGGTTAGCGTGTATTTTCGGCCTCTTCAAAGTGTTCGCTCATAAGAATATCTCATATGTAACAACAACAAAATTCTTTCTTCCTCCATCTTATGGAGAAAGCGAGGCAAGGACAAGGACAAGAAATTGATACCTACCGTGACCATTAATTTTTATATATATAAATTTGAATTTTATTTAAATAAATATAAATAAAAATGTGATTGTAAACATGAAAATTTAATTTCCATCCTACTTCCTTCTAAAAATTCCCGACGAGGAAAGAGATGGGAGGATTGTCCCTACCCTACGCCATCTATGCTTTAATTGAGCAACCTCAAGTACACATTTTAACCCTTATGTGACAAACTTTGTAAATTATTTATAAATAGTCAAATTTAATTTTTTAACTACACATTTTAATGAACTTCCAATTATTATTCATTTATTCACCAATTGACACTTATCTTTATCTATTTATAAATTAAATCGATTCATAAATTCTTCCCAAATGCAGTCTTAAAATTTTCTTATTTCGACTGAAATCAAAATTGTCAATAGTTGACATGGTTTCTATCTCTGTTACAACTCAGGATTCAAAGTAGATCTATTGTAAATTGCAACGTCCAAAACTAAACCAATAAATTCATGCTTGTCATTTCCCATCAATTGTCAAAGTTATGCACTTATTTTGCTTGTCTCATATAATAAATGCAAAATGGACCATGCTACACTACCAGGCCTGTAAGAAGCCTGGTAGTGCAAAATATGGCCCTTTAATAGGTTTGGCGAGGTACGTAGGTAGGTAGGTAGGTAGGTAGGTAAGGTGGGAGCATTTCCCTTTTTCCCCTCGATATTTACAGAGCCTGTTTGGGAGTGATTTTAAGAATTGATTTTTTGACCGTTAGGAGAAAAGTGGGGTCCACCTGTAAGAGAAGAAGTCAAATATGACTGCTGGAATAGTGAAATAACGATAAAAAAATCAATTTTTTGAGTCAAAAAATCGCTCCCAAACAAGCCCACAATTAAAGATATCATATTCGTTCCATAAAAATAGAAATACTTACTATTTTTTCTTATATATCTCAAATTTTATATCATTTTTTTTTTTTTGCTCAGAACATAATTAATTTTTTATTTTATTTTCTAACCTGTTCATATTTAATATACATTATTATCAACAAAGAAGAACCAATGTTATGAAGATAAGACCGGATATGATTGGTTCAATCGGAAAAATTAGAAACCAATCCAAATTCGGTTGGACTAAAACTAAAAACCCGCTTAATATAAAATTGATAAAAAGCTCGATCGATTTATTCACTAACCTAATGACTCAAAATGGGTTTAGCCAGTTGGTCGACTATTTAAAAATTATGTACTATTATATTAATTATAAATCTCTTTGGGAGATTGTCTACTTAACGGTTGACCCATCCATGTATACGATACATTCGCTGCTACTTTGTAAGGGGAATCCGATGTGGACTGGGAACAATAAAAATTATTCCCCATAATTTTTGTAGTGGGTATCTAATTTTGTAGTGATTTTGAATAAATTAATTATTTTTCTATGTTATTTTTATTTAATAAAAAAATTAAAAACTCTCCAAATATTTCAATTAACAATATTATAATATTATTTACCATTTGAATATTTATTTATTTATTCTTATTTAACTACTCTGTTCGACTTCGATTTTATCCTTTAATCCTTGATCCTCTCATCCTTTCGAGCCAATGCCCTGTCCGAATTTTAAAACATTGGTGAGAACTACACATGTTTAAAATTCAAATCATTAATTAATGTAGGATTATCAAGGAAAATATATTATAAATTTATATTTTCAATTATTAATTACATTTTTTAATTTGTTTAAAAATAAAAGAAAGTTTATCTTTATAAAACGGAGGAAAAAATATATATTTTTTAAACAAATTTAATACCGATAATTACAATGAATGTAAAATTATAAAATTATATTCTAATGGAAAAACTACAAATTTTAAAAATTTACATAAATAATCAGTTCTATTATTTGTCGACATAATAAAAAATCCTATTTAACTTTTTTTTTATTTAGAATATCAATTCGAGTAGCAATAGAAATTGTTTAAATTATAATAATGTGAGACTATATTTTTATTTTCCATCTCTCCACCTATTATTCTAATGACAAGTAGGTTATTAATCTTAAAAAATGAACAAGTTAGTATTCATTATTATTTTTTTAAATGTAGTGGTTTCGTTCATGATTTATCACTCTTTATTTACATATTTCGAGGGATACCCAAATATTATTTACTTATAATTATTTGCTCTTATGTATTTATAATTTGAGGACTTTGTAATGACTACCAAACATGGTGTTATGTTATGAACCATAGTTTAATTAATACTTGAAATTTATTTTTAAACTGTTATCTACGTCTGCACGCAAGTATAACTCGTTCGGTGAAGAAGAATATTAAAAAGCATAAATTCCATATCATCCCCTTCCCTATCTCTACATATACATATCTCAGAAACTTTGACTTTTTGATAAAACGATGCCAGTAATGAGTAATTTAATCAATTATAATTGCTGACGCAATTCCAAAATTCCAACGAAAAGAGAAGTACCCAACTTTTTAACTCTTTAATCTATATTTATATACAGACACACGAATATGAATGTAATTGTTTTCATTTTCTGGCCTTCAATACCCACACAGACACCGAGCAATAAATGCAGTGTTACGGACTACGACAATAGCAGTGTTCTTTTGTGTGGTTATAAGTAAAAATTCCAGCTCAACTGGGCATCTGACTCTTCTATAGAATTGTTTTAAGTTTTCGTTTTTCCAGAACTAATTTGCATCAAAACACACACATACACAGCAATAAATGCAAAGCTGTTTTGTTTGTCTAACTACTTTTCCAATTGGGTTGATCTTTTTGGTTATTATAAAATAATTTCAATTTAATATCTTGAAACCGATAAATTTGTTTGAAATAAGATGATGGGCAGCTGAAATTTGAGTTTAGTTCATTGAATACTTTTAATTTTTTTGCAATGGGCTGTGTCCTTGGAAAAAGAGCCACCAGAAGAAGAGAAACTCGACGGAGTTGTCGCCGGAGGGAAGAAAATGGGTCGTTTTCTGAACCCCACCTCACGAGGGTGCAGAACGACGTTGAAAGAGGAAAGAAGAAGATCAGAGAGATTCCGGAGGCAGATGTGGGACGGCTTAGGCCCTCGGCTTCAGCGCCGGAGTTTCTGCTAAGAACTGGCGGCGCCACCACTCGGGAAGGGTGGCCTTCGTGGTTGGTCGACGTCGCCGGCGATGCCATCAAGAACTGGACACCCCGCCGTGCCAACACCTTCGAGAAACTCGATAAGGTGCGTAGATACATATATTTGCAGTTCATCGTAGCGTTAGAGATAAGGTACCACTTCTTAATCGCAAGGTACAACTTCTAGTTGCGCGCATTACATTTGTAACGTGTTTGGGATTACTACATTATGGTCACTAAGTACATAATGTGAAACGTGAACAAATAATGATTTCCATTAGAAAAAGGATCTTTAGCAGGAGCCAGGATCAATATTCACCAGCGCTTAAAAGTTACTTTTTCAGAAAGTGAAAAAAGATTTGCTTTTTAGGAAAGGAAATTTGTTAGTCAAGAAAGTAAGGTTAAAAGTCACATTTGACAAACTAAGTAACTTCAAATTAAGTTTGATTTACTCTTGAGCCCAACCAAACATGCTCCCAACCCTTAGGTGCTTGCTTGCTTCAGGAAATGGAATAATCAGATTGCTATTATGTTTTTGGCTTTTGCTGTTTGTATACAAAATTGCTTTTGTTTTGGATGATATAAATGTTTTAAGTTTTTTCCTATCTTTGGAAGTATGCAAAACATATTGAGACGCATAAATATTGTGAATTCTGGAGTCATAATAATATTATTATTTTTGAATAGATTGGACAAGGAACATACAGCAATGTGTATAAAGCTCGAGACTTGATAACGGGGAAGGTGGTTGCATTGAAGAAAGTAAGGTTTGATAACCTAGAGCCAGAAACCGTTGCATTTGTGGCAAGAGAGATACTCATTTTGAGTAGGCTGAATCATCCCAATGTAATTAAACTCGAAGGGCTGGTTATTTCGAGAATGTCTAGTAGTCTTTACCTCGTTTTTGAATATATGGAGCATGATCTTGCTGGCCTTGCTGCTGTCCAAGGTGTCAAGTTCACAGAACCCCAGGTAGAGAAGATAGGAAGAAAGAATAAGAAAATTTTATTATCTCATATGATTTCTTTGATGAATTTAATTGGTCTGCGGTCTTTTACATTGTCGGTTTGATTCAAATACTTTTATTATTGTTGTTCATGTTTCCTGGAAGTGTACTTATTTGGTTATGCACATCTAGTTGGCATTTTTTTTCCTAGTTGTTTTAACATGTGGAAATGGGGATATGACTCTCTAATGATGCATTCAGGCCTTTTAGGCATGTAATTGCTCTGTAGTGTTTGAGAGAGCAGAACTTCATGAGTAACGGGAATTATATTTTCCATTTCGATTTGATGATTGAGGGGAAGTTTTGACAAGCATTCGAATGACATTGAAATGGTTTTGCAAATTTGAGGAAGAGTTTCTAATTGAAATTTTAAACTTAGACTTTCTGCAATAGGGCAATTTAGGATTGCCTGCAGCTAAATGTCATGCACTGTCCAAAAATTTATGCACACTTGTATTTTAACAGAAACTTGGAAAACATTGTTTGTTTGTATAAATAAGATCAATATTTTGAGATATTAGTCTGTTGGGAGTCTTTACTTTCACTCTCATATCATAAACTTAACCCTCTACTAACAGACAAACTTACTGAGTGATGTACACAGTATAGAAGTCAAAGATCCACCTGTAAAGAACTAGACAGATAATGAATTTTCCTTCAGGAGTGTAGATTTCTCTTTGTTCAACATAACATTTTTATTATGTTGAAGATAACAAATTATATAAATTGGGCATTGTATATTAGCTTAAGCTTTTAGATTAAGTGATTCAACATGGTATTCAAGCGGGTAAAGGTCCTAAGTTCAAGTCTCTTCACCACCACTTCAATGAATTGTGCTTGTGCTAGGCTTTGATGGATAAAATGAATCTCGCATACTCTTGAGGAATTGTTGAATATAATATTTAAATGACGTATATTTGGTTAGCTTAAACTTTTAAATCAAGTGGTTCAACATATTTCGTAACAATGAGAAAGCATTTTAAATTTAACGTCTTAAATAGACTTTTGTGAAAATTTGACCAAAAACTGCTATTGTGTCAGTGGTATCATGATTGTATTTCCTGGTGCAGGTCAAATGTTTTATGAAACAATTATTCTCTGGGCTTGAGCATTGCCATAAAAATGGCGTTCTACATCGTGATATCAAATGCTCTAATTTGCTAATTGATGATGAAGGAATCTTAAAAATAGCCGATTTCGGTTTGGCTTCTTTTTTTGATCCTGATCGCAAGAAACCTTTGACTAGTCGGGTTGTCACCCTCTGGTACCGTCCTCCAGAACTCTTACTGGGGGCCACTTATTATGGGGTTGGTGTTGATCTGTGGAGTGCAGGCTGCATTTTGGCAGAGCTGTTTTCTGGGAAGCCAATACTGCGGGGTCGAACTGAGGTATTCTCTCTCTGATTTTCTTCCTTTGATACAATTGCTTAAGCAATCCCTTAAACTGGAATCATCCTATTTATCATCATGACATAAAAGATATCAACAACATTCATATTTAGTCCAACTGCGTGCATCGACTCCTTCGATATGTTACGCCATATCTGACAAAGGGAGATTTCTAATTTATGGAACATTAGCTTCTGGCCGCTGAAATCTTTCTATTTAGCCTATGTTTGGCCTCCATATTTTTAAAAAACTCATTTTTTTTTTTTTTTTTCAAAACTGATTTTTGACCATATAATCTCTCATGAAATAATTTTACATGTAAATCAAAAACTTTTCCTTCTTTTTTAACCACACATTCTTTCAAAAATCACTATTCCATATTACATTTTCTTACGGAAATGGGGTTCAAACAGGGGCTTAATCAATTGTTTCCTACGTATTTTGCCAAGTTCAAACTATTTATTTCTTTGCTATTTAGGTTGAGCAACTTCACAAGATCTTTAAATTATGTGGTTCTCCATCGGAGGAATATTGGAAGAAATCCAGATTGCCAAATGCAACTCTTTATAAACCTCAGCAACCTTATAAGTGTTGCATATCAGAGACCTTCAAGGATTTTCCACCATGTGCTCTTGCTCTGGTAGAAACTCTTCTTGCTATTGACCCTGATGTTCGAAGCTCTACCACTGCAGCATTAAATAGCGAAGTGGGTAATCCTTGAATCTGAATAATTTTTGTTTGAATTTTTTTAAAATCTATTAGAGAGGTTTATCATTTGCTCAATGCAACGTATTACCGCATAATAACTAAATGAAGTTTTATTCCTCCAGTTTCCGCATATTATATTATGCTTGCCTCTAAAATCCACCTACTTGTGGATTGGTTATAGCCAATCTGGTTCAGTTCTGAACTACTTGTTCTTGCCTTTTGCAGGTGGTATGTTTTAACAAATTTGCTTTACAAAATATTTTCGTTTATAATTAGGACTTTTTCTTCTCACTTAGTGTTTTTTTGGGCAATTTTTGTGTGTGTGTGTTTGGTGACAAAGATGGGGGCTTAGGTAGTAAAATTTTATTCAAATATGAACAAGTGCGCTGGTGGGAGAATTGCTTGTGATTGAATCTAATATATTGTTTATGAACAGTTCTTTAACACTGAACCATATGCCTGTGAGCCATCAAGCTTACCGAAGTATCCTCCAAGCAAGGAAATGGATATAAAATTGAGAGTTGAAGAAGCAAGAAGGTGATTACTTTCTTGATGTTAAGAAATTCTTTACCAATCTTAATTATATGCTGACATTTATCTTAACTATAGGCAACGAGGTTTAGGTGGGAAAGCCCACGTCGTAGATGGTACCAGAAGAATGAGAATTCATGAAAGGGTAGGCCGTGCAATTCCAGCGCCAGAAGCCAATGCTGAGATCCAAGCAAACTTAGATGTAAGTCAAAACAGATTTTATTTTTGTTTCTGCGCTATAACCAAGTCAAATGCTATCACATTTATCATCACTTGTAACAAAATTAAAAAACTGCGGTGTTTCTGTTGAAGCGTTGGGGTATAAACAGTGTCACTAGGAGAGCTGCATTTACTGGGCTTGTGCTGGTTAAGGATTTTAAACTCCTGCGTGCAATTTGAGCTCAGTGGATTTCTGCTTTGCTATGTTGTACCCTCTCAATTGTATTTTAAGAAAAATCTTATTAATCTTGCATAAGACCATCAAAAAGAAAGAAAACTAACAGCGGGAATCAAGAGCTAGATGGAATGTAAGGAGGGGGGAGGGGGGGAATGCGAATGCTCGGTTTAGGAAATAGCAAATCTGTAGGCTTTGTGCTTACGATTGAACTTTTAGTCGGAGGACAGTGTTCTTCATGTTTATCTAAGCTTAAAATTTTTACCCATTAGTAAATAAAATTTAAAATTAATAATTGGAAATAAGTAACTTACTTTGACAATGAGGTAGGCGTTAATTTCAGAGTAACTTCTTTTACTTATAAGCAAGTAAAAGGTATCCTGGCCAAACATGCTTGGGAAACTTTTGTTCATTTTTAAGTTTAACCTTACATGCTCTAGGAAACACAGATGCAGAATACTGGGAAGGAATTGCTATTTTATATAAATAATTCCATATCTCAAGTAGCTGCATTGAGAAAGAAATTGACGAGTTCAAATTTTACTCTAATTGCAACTGCTAAGAACTCCGTGATAAGATGATACATAATGATTTAATAACATTAGGAGCTGCTTTAGTGAATTGAAAGGGAAGAGGCGAAGAGCATGCAGTCATAGACCTTAACAAAAGAATATTTTGGTGGTTCTGCTAAACACCCTTTTTTAATCTTCCATCTTTTTATTCTTCGTTTTATTCTTTGTATACAAATTTGCATGGTGTGAATGTAGGCGTTTATTTTGCTTAAAATCTAATGATTTCCTTCTCTGCACCCCCAACTCCAGAGGATGCGAGTCGAGTCACAAGCTAATGCTAAGACAAAAAGCGAGAGATTTCCACCACCCCATCAGGATGGATCGGTTGGATACCCTATGGATACATCATTACAAAATTGCCCTGTATCTTTCGGTGCATCTGATGCTTCTTTTAGTTCCTCGATTTTTGATCCAAAACCATCCCGATTTCTGAGAAATAATACAGTAACAAGTGCAGCTTCCTGGGGGAAAAACAAGAAAGAAGAGCCTCATTTGGCTCCTCCTCGGAGATTCACGAACACATTCTATCCTTCCTTAATTGGTTGGTCCAAGGATTGGAGGTTCAGTCGGAGACGATCAATTTCAGAGAATTTTGCTGAAAGAAGGTAGAGAGAATTTAAAGGAAACAAATCTTTTGAAAACTTGGTGTTTTTGCCATTGTTGGTATTAAATGTAATCTTTTTTGTTATTAATTTCATTCTAATCTTGTAATTATGTGGGTTCTGTTCATAATTAACACATTTCAAAGTCTCAAGTGAGTTGGTTCATAGCATCTTCCTCTGTATTAAATTCTATCTTCATTCGTGATCGATTATGAAATTTCTATATGTGGAATCCTATTTGTTGTATAGTTTAGACTTGAGATTTTCCTGCCTACCAGGTTTAATTGTAAAAATTTTGTATCTAATCATGTACTAATTGTACTTAAGATCAATCTTTTACATGCAATTGTGCTTCTTTATTCTCCGGAATCTCTGTTGTGTTCTTGCGTATTCATATTTAACATCAGTACCATGGTTTTCACCCCAAAATATGCGAATTCCCAACACTTGAGAGCCATGTGCGGTAATCTACAGGAAGTGATTGAAAAGGATAATGGACGTGTCTTTTGTCCGTGGTTCTTTTGACTTGGATCTAATTTGGTGT
This sequence comes from Olea europaea var. sylvestris, assembly GCF_002742605.1. NCBI lineage: Eukaryota > Viridiplantae > Streptophyta > Magnoliopsida > Lamiales > Oleaceae > Olea > Olea europaea. The sequence continues at coordinate 9,768 of NW_019239759.1, forward strand.
ACCGAGCGTGTAAATAGTCGCAAAATGTTCTGTGGCAGTACCTGACCAATACGTAACGAATAAAGCTAAGTGTACAACATTGGTTGACAATCACGTGTTATCAAAATTCAAACCTTTGATGTAGAAAATAATTTTTAAAATGGATGAATATAATTGCCAAGTAGGACGTCGTCAATCCGTATTATCCACCATGATTCGTAATAAAAACACACAATAACCATTGAATTGGATATAAATTATGTAGTAGGATTCACAGTCGAGCTAATGCTTGCTTTTGTTTCCTCTCGTATTAACAATAGAATCCCTTTTTTATAATCGAAACAAGGCAGTCTTTATGCATTAGAATTTTCACCATAAGAAACTTGGAAAGAATTCTGTAGCTGATATAAGAACGTTTCTATATTCCTCTCGACTATCAGCTTCTACGTTCAAGCAGAGCACCTTTGGGCACGTAGACATCTAAATGGAATCTTATAATTTTGTATAAACATCTTGCTTAAACAAGATGGTACCAAGAAAAAAAAAACTTACATGGGAATTTAGTATTTTTTAACAGCAGAATTTATAATGCGATCAATGACCTGGAACAAATGAAGATGAAGAACTTGAAAGTACACATTACAGCATTAAAGGATTAATTGTGCTATATATATATATATATATATGATTTACATATGGTTTACTTATATATGATATGATGAGATATGATTGTATTAGAATTTCTTTAACCAAATGAAAATAAAATAAAATTGTCCACCATTCTTTCTATACTTCATCTGTATGTAAATCATTATGTAACTCTATTATTTACAAGTAACATTATTCAAAAACGACTCTAGGACCAGTGGACGTTCCTTCATCAAATGAGGAACTTAAAGCATTACTGATATGAACTCACGTAACATTAATAATTCTGAGACCCATAAAAGAGTGAATCACAATCCCAAAAAAAAAAAAAGTAAAATTCCAATTTGAAGCTTGACCTAATAATTTATTGAACCAAAGAACTAATACAATCACCGACAATATGTTGATCCTCTGATCACAAAAATTATGAACTTTGCTATGAATTTATTGAACGTCATAAAGAGTATGAATCTTTGATGAGTTTGGATAGTCTAAAGGCTAAAAATATTGAAAATAAGTTCTGTTCAATTAAGAACAATATAGAAAGTGAAAAATTGCACATTATGATTAATTCTCAAAAAATTAATGTCTTTATTGTACAATGAATGATCCTTTTATAAGCATAAAATAAACTCCTATTCAAAACAAAATTCTAATTCTAAAGACAAATACAAATAAATTAGAAAACTACAAAACAAATATGTATAAAATTAAAATACTAGAAATAACGAAAATACCCTTAAACTAATTCGAAACATAAAAACGCAAAAATGGACCCCTAAGCAGTCGATTTTGACCACCAAAGTTTGACCTGCTCATCGGACAAACTTGTGCAAAATCGAAAGACATTTTCAAATTGTACTCATGGGCAAAAACTCGACAATCGAGCAGAAAGTTATATGAATTTTTATACATCCTTTACGTTTTTGCATATACTTCATATTCATTCCATTTTTTAATTGGTTTAGGATTTTTTTTTTTTTTTATGTGTATCAATTTGGAATATGTGATGGGTCCTTATTAACTTGCCTCCATGATTCTCATCAATCACGCAAGGTCATCTATGCAAAATGGTGCAACCATTGACAATAATAGGAATAAAACTCTAATCCTAGCTTAAAATGGAATTAAAGATTACAAGAATTTTACCATAAGCAAAACTCTAACAAAATATGGAAAATTTCGGAAAAGGAAACAATTTCCCTAGAAAAATAATTATGCGGTCCCATAGATGTCAGTTTAATTCTTCTGCTTGTATTGAATTGATCCATTTGGATTCGGCTCCTGACCCGAACATGAAAGTTGCCTCATTTTGGGTTTCAAACATCCTCCTATCAATAGTTGATTGAACTAGCAACCCTATCGCTTGTTTCACTTGCTTTGCCCACGATCGAGTCATTGGCCTGCCTTCGATTTTCAACGAGTCTCGCTCTACACTTGTCTTTTTCAAACTTGACTCTTCGATCACATCATCCCCTCCCTCTTCAAAAGGATTCGTCCTCAAATCTGCACCTGCATCAAAGATAGAGAGATTAGGCACATTAAAAGTTGCTGAAACATTATACGCATCTGGAAGGTCCAATTTATCTGCAATGTCGTTGATCTTCTCGATGACTTGAAATGGACCATCTCCCCGCGGTTGCAATTTTGATTTCCTTTACTCTGGAAAGCGTTCCTTTCTAAAATGCAACCAAACCCAATCTCCAGTTTCGAATGTTACCCTTTTTCTGCCTTTGTTTGCCTGCGATACAACAAGCTTGCTTTTATTTTCGATCTGCAACTTAACATTTTCATGGAGTGATTTTACCAACTCTGCTTTTCTTTTACCATCTAAATTGCTATGCTCATTTACAGGTAAGGAAATTAAATCCAAAGGGGTTAGTGAATTAAAATCATACACAATTTCGAAATGTGAAAATGAAGTAGTAGAATGAACAACACGATTATAAGCAAATTCAATGAAAGGTAAACACTCCCAATTCTTCAAGTTCTTATTGATCACTGTGCGCAAGAGTTGAATCCTAGTCCTATTGACTACCTCAATTTGCCCATCGGTTTGGGGCTGACAAGTTGTGAAAAATAACAATTTCGTTCCTAACTTACCCCACAAAACTCACCAAAAATGACTCAAGAGCTTCACGTCCCTATCTGACACTATACTCTTTGGAACCCCATGCAAACGCACAACCTCTTTAAAGAACAAATCAGCTATATGTTTGGCATCATCAATTTTGTGACATGGTATGAAGTTTTTCATTTTACTAAACCTATCTACCACCACAAAAATTGAATCTCGTCCTTTCTTAGTCCTAGGTAAACCCAAAACAAAATCCATTGAAAGGTCAACCCATGGTTCACTAGGTGTAGCTAATGGTGTGTATAATCCTTGAGGTAAAACTTTAGACTTACCCCTTTTACAAATTATGCATCGACTATAAATTCACTCAATATCAACTTTCATCTTAGGCCAATAGAAATGCTCCCCTAACATTTCCAAAGTCTTCTATACCCCAAAATGTCCTATCAATCCACCAGTATGTGCTTCTCTCACCAACAACTCTCGCATTAAACAATTAGAAATACATAACCTATTTTTCTGAAATAAATAACCCTCATGCCTAAAGAACTTATCAATATCCCCTTTTTCACAAGATTTGTAAATATCGAAAAAATCTAAGTCAATTTTGTACATGCTTATAATATGTTCAAAACCAAGCAATTTAGCACTTAAAGAAGTTATCAAGGTATGCCTTCGAGATAACGCATCCGCCACTACGTTTTCTTTACCTTGCTTATACTTGATGACGTAGGGAAATGTCTTAAGGAATTCAATCCATCTAGCATGCCTCTTGTTCAACTTTCTTTGACCCCACAGGTGCTTCAATGATTTATGATCAGTGTGAATAACGAACTCCTTCGGCCACAAGTAGTGCTCTCATGTCTCCAACGCCCGAACAAAAGAATATAACTCTTTGGGTTGTTTAGTGTAGCCCTACTCAGTTTTTCACTGAAATAGGCTATCGGCCTTCTTTCTTGCATTAAGACTGCTCCAATACTTATTCCTGAGGCATCACACGCAATCTTGAAAGTTTTGTTAAAATCAGGTAATGCTAAAACAAGCGTTTTACACAATTTATCCTTAATAGTATTAAATGCATGCTCCTGTTCATCGCCCCAATGAAAACCCACACTTTTCTTAACGACTTCAGTAGGGTGTAGTAATTGTGCTAAAATCTTGTACAATCACCTATAAAAATTAGCCAAACCGTGAAAACTTCTAACCTCTGTTATGGTTTTAGGTGTAGGTCAATCTTTAATAACTTTAATTTTTCTTCATTTACTTCTACCCCGTTAGCACTAACAACAAAACCTAAAAAGACAATCTTTTTCCATACAAAACGTACATTTCTTGAAATTAGCATACAATTGTTTTTTCCTTAACACAACAAGCACACATCTCAAGTGTTCCACATGCTCATTAAGATTTTTGCTATAGATTAAAATGTCATCAAAATAAATCATAACAAATTTTCCTATATAAGCACGCAAAACATGGCTCATTAAACGCATAAAAGTGCTCATTGCATTAGTGAGTCTAAACAACATAACTAACTATTCATATAATTCATATTTAGTTTTGAATGCAGTTTTCCACTCATCACCTTCCCTCATGCGAATTTGATAGTACCCACTCTTAAGATCAATTTTGTTAAAAATACATGCATCATGCAATTTATCCAACATGTCATCTAACCTAGGGATTGGGTGACGATACTTTACCGTTATGTTATTGATGGTTCTGCAATCCAAGCACATTCTCCATGACCCATCTTTCTTTGGCACAAGCAATACTGGTACTGCACATGGACTCATGCTCTCCCTTACATAACCCTTGCTCATCAACTCATCTACCTGCCTCTGAAGTTCTTTTGTCTCATCGGGATTGCTTCGGTAAGCTGGTCGATTTGAAATGACAGCTCCATGTATCAATCCGATGTTCAATACCTCGAATGGGTGGTAACCCACTAGGCATGTCCTCCGAAAATATGTCTTCGAATTTCTACAACAAAGACTTAGCCAAACTAGGGAGGGGTGGGTTAGTTTCTTCCAAATTGAGGAGTAATTCCTTATACAAGAACAAGATCATTTCTTTTCTCTCAATTATCGCTCTCCTCATTTCACTCCCTTTTGTAAAGAAATTCGCTCATGATTTTTCTTTTCTCTCAAAAGACTCTCTTTCTTTTCTCTCTTGCAGCTCATCTCTCTTTTTCTCTCTAGTAGCCACCTCACCATTTTATATGTTACTCCCTACTTCACTGTTTTCTCTCCTCTTCTCTAACTCTTTTACTCTTCTTTCTTCCTCGTTCTTCAACTTGATTTGGTTCTCATATACTTGTGCCGGTGTTAATGGCACAAAGGTAATGATCCTCTCGTCTTTGACGAAACTATAACGATTTTTGTACCCATCATGCATTGCTTTCCTATCATATTGCCAAGGTCTCCCCAACAAAATATGTCCCGCTTGCATTGATATTACATCACACACTACCTCATCCCGATAACTTCCAATAGAGATATTAATTTACACCCTGCGATTAACCCTAACTTCTCCACATTCGTTTAACCATTGCAATTTATATAGCCTAGGGTGCATCAACCGTGCTAAATTTAATTTCTCTACAAGTGCTACGCTAGCAACATTTGTGCAACTACCACCATCGATAATTACACTATATACCGTATCGTTGACATGGCATCGAGTATGGAAGATGTTCTCCCATTGTAGCTCTGAATCATCCACCTTGATGTGAGTAGTAAGAGCTTGCCTTGCAACTAAAAGATCCCCAACAACACCTTCAAACTTTTCTTCTTTACTAACCTCCTCCAACGTCGGCATGTCGTTATATTCACCTTCACTTTCACTCACCACCTCTACATTGTCTTGCAACACCATTACCCTTTTGTTTGGGCATTGAGAAGCAATGTGTCTAGATCCCAAGCATCTAAAACACTTGATGTTTCGACTCCTTGATGATCGTGACTCCAATTTTGGTATTGTTCTGCTAGCACCTTCATCTTTTCCCCTTTGCCAATCATTCCTACCTTTAGGTATAGCTCTATCACCCTTGTTATTATCCCACCTCGATTTCCAAGATGAATTCGAAGTATTTCACAGTTGCCTACCTGTTCCAATCCACTTCAATTTTCTCTGCACCTTCATAGCTACATGCAACATATCTTCTAACTCTACATAATGTTGCAACTCCACTACATTAGCAATTCCCCTATTTAACCTATTTAAGAACCGTGCCATGATAGCTTCCCGATCGTCAACCACATTTTCCCTAATCATAAGTATCTCCATCTCCTTGTGGTAATCCTCCACGCTTTTCGACCCTTGATACAAGCTTTGCAATTTCTGATGGATCTCCCTATAATAGTGACTAGGAACGAACCGTTTTCTCATCAATGTCTTCAACTCCTCCCAAGTACTAACCGGTTTTCTCCCACACCTACCTTATGAAGTAACCACTTGATCTCACCAAGTTATTGCATAGTCAATGAACTCTAGAATTGCCAACTTCACCTTCTTCTCTTCCGAGTAGTTATAACATTCGAAAATCAATTCAACCTTTCTTTCCCACTCTAGGTACGCCTTCGGGTGACTTTTCCCTTTAAATTGTCGAATGGTTATTTTGATATTACCCATGTTTTCATCCATCTCATCTCCATTATTATTCCTACCCCGTCTTTCAAACTTATCACCTCTATTTCTCATCCTCCCCAAATCAACGTCATTGGCCTCATACTCATTGAGATCACTATCAGATTCCTCATGCCTTACCCTCCTAGGATCTCGTCTACCCGGTCCCCTAGCATTCGACACCTCTACTGGTTGTCCCCTACTAAGATTAGCTACTGATGTATCTAACCTAGTCATCCAAGTTTCCTGTTTTATCCTCCAAGCCTCCTGTTGATCCAACCTATCCCTTACATCTCCAAACGCACTTTCAAATCATTGTATTAAATCATCCATTGCATTATTATGTTGCCGCGTCGGCTTGAATTCGAATCTTCTCGTTCAGACATTCTAAAACTAGAATTTTATCTGCCTCACCGATATTCACTTGGAAATCACACAATATGACATTTTCCTTCTATTAATCTCATCACTCTGTCTTTTACCACTCAGTGCTTCCCTCCAAGCTCTTAAAAGAACTAAGTGAACTCGAAAAATTTTAAACTCGTGGAATTCCTAATCGAATGTGAACAAAAGATGGTGAAACAAAAGGACTTGAAGAATTTTTGATGGAATAAACCCGGACTTTAATTGATGAAAAAAACTAGTGTGACTCAATAGAATAAAGATTGTTGGTAGTAAATTGAACAATAATATAAAAAATAGATTCTTTTTTTCGACTTTTTTTTTTTGGGAACAGTAAAAAAAAATTCGACTTTTTTTTCCTCCTCCTTAACTGAATGTGAATAGTACTTTTTTTTTTGGAACAAAAAAAAATAATGAATTAAACTACCAACAAATTAAACAAGATGATTTTGGATGCTAGAATAGCTCCAAAAAAACATTGACAAAATTTGACGGATTGAAGACTCGAACAACGAAGAAACGAAGAATACAAGAATAGAAACTAAAAAAAATGCGAAAAAACAAAGAACAAAGATTCAACAAAAAAAACTAAAGACATAACTTGTTAAATTGGAGCCTGTACTTTGATACCAACTAATGCGAACCCTTTAGCAACGTTGACTATGAAACTCACAACTAGATTGTTAGAACCCCAGAAAAGCAATTAAGAGATTTGAGAGTTTGAACCCGAATTAATGAACCAAGAAACCCAACAAGATCAAAGTTTGAAAGACCCTTTGATTACACGATTAAAACTCGCTCCCGGATTGTAGAATGCCAAAAGATTATATCTCTTGATAAGTTCCAATTATTCAACGAAGAACGATGTGAAGAAAGCAAATTGCCTCTCTTTATTGAATTATTTCAAAATAACATTGTGTAAAGTTTTACAATAAGAATAAACCTATTTATATGTAGAAAATCTATAAACGAATTCTAATAGGAATAAAATTCTAATGAAAATCTAGAAACTAATTATAATATGAATAAAACTCTAATCCTATATTAAAATGGAATTAAAGATTGGGGAAATTGCAGCCGAAGTACCAAACCTTTCGTTTATTAGTAGACTTTGCCCAAACCTTTGATTTGTGCCACCGTGAGTACCAAACCTTTCAAAAATATGCAGTTCAAGTCCAAAATAACAGTTTCCGTCTATTTGACCTCAAAATCTGTCAGTTGACCCCAAAATCCTTCAGTTGACCCCAAAAATTAAAAAACTAATAATTTGACCACATAAGATAAGGCTAAAATGGTCATTTTACCATTTTAATATAAAACAATAAAAAAATGAAAAAATGAAAATTGGTCATCTTCTCCAAGTCTCCAGCCTGGCTCTCCATTTTGTCTCTCTCTCTCTCTCTCTCTCTCTCTCTCTCTCTCTCCAACGCCCAGATTTACTTCGCGCCACCTCCTCTGCCTGTCTTCTCAGCCTACTCCTCACACACCCACATCCACTAATATCTGAGTATCATCTTCATCTTATAACATAAGTCCCCAAAAAAGAAGAAATTTCATAAATTTTGAAATTAAGGTTTTTTTTTTCCTTTTTTTTACACCATGGATTTAGATTCCTACCATAATGCATCAAATACAGAAATTCTTAATTCATAGCTCAGGGAGAAACAAAATCTGTAATTCATTTCCACCAAATCAAAACTCACAAAGAACCTCGGAATTGGAAATCAGAAATTGCTCCTTTTCCAATTTCTAAATCTCCTAAATATTTTACATTCATGTTCCATGGGGAACTTGAGATTTGATAATGGGAAGTTTTTACTCCAAATTTTTTACACGTGGGAGTGGGGGCAATGATTTATGGGTATGGCCGGACGGTGGTGGCACTATCGGCCGTGGGTGGAGGGTGGCATATGATGAGACTGGGGTCAATCGACGGATTTTGAGGTCAAATAGACGGAAACCATCATTTTGGACTTGAGTTGCATATTTTTGAAAGGTTTGGTACTCACGGTGGCACAAATCAAAGGTTTGGACAAAGTCTACTAATAAACAAAAGGTTTGGTACTTCGGCTGCAATTTTCCCTTAAAGATTATAAGAATTTTACCATAACCAAAACTCTAATAAAATATGGAAAATTTTGGAAAAGGAAACAATTTTCCCCGAAAAATAATTATGTGGTCGCATAAATGTCAGTTTAATTCTTCTGCTTGTATTGAATTGATCCATTTGGATTCGACTCCTGACCCGAACATGAAAGTTGCTTTATTTTATGTTCCAAACATCATCCTATCAATAGTTGATTGAACTACAACCTCATTGCTTGTTTCACTTGCTTTGCTCTCGATTGCGTCATCGATCCGCCTTCGATTTTCAACGAGTCTCGCTCCACACTTGTCGTTTTCGAACTTGACTCTTGAATCACATCAAATAGACAGAACAAGAAATGATAATATTTAGAAGAATAATTTGAGATGAGAATTATATGTTACTTTATTTATGATAACAGGCCAACTAAGTGCTATTATGTGTTACAGACCAATAAATAAGTGCTATTATTTGCTAGACCAATTTTTGTGCTATTTGTATTAATTTTCTGAAGTTACAAGCTTACCATACCGGTCCAGGCCCGTATATTCAATCCAGTTCATATTGGGCCGTGACATAATGGACCTAATTTGACTTTTGCTAGGGTTTTTCTACGTTAGATCGTCACGATTCATTCACCAGGGAAATTATCTGATAATCAATGGAGAACTCTCCTGAATTTCAGCAACTTATCACTGTAAGTATTTCGAAAAAATACGTTTCGTGTATTTGTTATGTATTGCTTCATCATACTGTTTGACTATAGAATACAAGTGTGTTAATGCAAATCCGGTTATCTTGTTTATGGTTATTGCGATTTTTATTCTACCGTTTGGAATAATTTTTTTTTTTATATGTTGCGTCTTTTTTTTTTTCATATAAATTCAGTTTCTGCTCATCCAATGTTCTGTAATTTCTAATGAGATGCTATATCCAATTCTTTCTAACGCGGTAACAGAATATATATATATATATATATATATATATATATATATATATATATATA
>NW_019239759.1:19730-72478 GCF_002742605.1 Olea europaea var. sylvestris
TGGACATCTCACATATGTCTAATGAATGCTGAAATTTCCGAATGAACTTGAATCTTAAAATTTTTTCAAGCTTGTATCTATACTTTAACTTTAAGCACCCATTGGAAGCCTTGAAATGCAATATTCGTATGTGGTTTGGTGATGGGGAGACATTAATAGTGTCTTCTTCGGCCTTGAATATTTTTGTATGCTGCATTCGATTAAAGCTTCAGGAATACATATCCAAATGTTCACGACGGGTTTACCTATTGGCCACTTCAATGAGGTATAAAATTTGGGAAAAATTGAGGGTTAAAATTCTTTTAAGCTGCCCTAATGTCTGAAATTAGTTTCTGCTTTGGAGAAGAGCATTTCTTCCAAATATGAAAATTGAATTATGGAGATGGTGGAGAGGTAGACATTTGAACATGGAAGAAGTTAACTCGATGACTTAGACCTTTTCTGCCTTTGAAAAAAGGCATTCTTAACCATCCAAAAACACTTGTATTGAAGGCCACAAATCATGGAACTGATTTGGAAAGGATTAAGTACTGAGACTCGAGACATAGAAACCAGTATCTATTGATTATTGAATAGCTAGATTTAGTAATCTGTGGCTTTTCCTTTGTTTTTAATCAACATAAACCTAAGTAATTCCACGACTGGGAGATGTGACCACATGAGAAGCGCATATGAAAAGACCTTTAATTTACTGATCAAGCATATCTGGAAGTTGATTATCAAAAATGTAATTGGCAGCTGCAACATGCAGTCATCTCAAATATTGAGTTAATTTTCTGAAGTTGTGACTTTGGCTTATTCATGCCATTATTGGTTTGGTACTAGAAGCCGTTCCTCTGTTGGCATTTAAGAATTAATACTGGATTCAACTGTTAATGTCAAGAATGGAAACTCATAAAATGAATAACATAGAATCCGAAGGCTGCTGCATATTAAGATAATTACGGTTTCATTGATTTTATATCTATAAGGTAGCATGGTATGTGGACATTGGACATCTGGTAGATTACTGTTTTATGTTGTGCATAGCTTTGTCAAACCACGGGGGTCAAAAATTCAGATTCTGTGGGGGCGGGCGGGAATTTAAGGTCTTTTTATTCAATGAAGCAGTATTCTTGTCCATTGGTTTTTCTCGTGGCATTGTAGTTATTGCCATGCCTAATCTTCATTTGAACCATTCAGAACATTTCTGTCCAATAATCACTTTTAGTATCTAAATAAACTTCTTATTTGTTGATTCGTCAAAGCTTTGGCATGTAGGAGCCTGTCTTACTACCATTTGACAATAATATCTGAATCTTAACAGCAAGAAAGGGAAAAGGCTATGGTTAATGAAATGATCGCAAAGCTTACAACTGTGTGCTGGGACAAATGCATCACAGGCACTCCTGGGAGCAAGTTCAGTTCTAGTGAGTCGTCTTGTCTCACCAACTGTGCTCAACGTTACATGGATATGAGTCTCATCATTATGAAACGCTTCCAGAACATGCAGTGAAGTTGGACCACCGTCTCATCAGAAGTGGGAGAGTTATCCTTGATCCCAAAAGTGCATTGTTAGTAATCTTTTCAAATTTTCGTTTCGGTGCTACTCAATTCGTCATTAGTGAGATGTTGGTGATATTTCTGCTAGTATTGTTACTAATTGATAATTTTCTTTTCAACCGAAAGGGCTGCATCTTACAAGCTTTTACCTTCGTCGCCTTACTAAGGCCTTGTTTGTTATGATTTTTGAGAAGTTAAAAGGAACTTTTAAGTTCCAAAAGCTACTGTTGGACTCGTTAGTTTAATTTTATGAAAGTAGTTCTTCTAGTTAGAAGAGCTTTTAGAAGAAATTGATTCAATGTGACTTCTTCTAAAAGTACTTTGGGGGTAGGAATTTTTTTTTTAAAAAAAAAATTAGTTTTCAAATAAAAATTAAGGTAGCTTCTACAGGAAATAAAAGTAAAAATCATACTGAATGGGTCCTAAATGTATTGCAAAGAAATTATTTGCATTTTGTAGTTTAGTTGGTGTACGTGGAACATATTGATGCAGCTTGATTCGATAAATAAATGACAAAACATAAAAAATGACCTAAAAAAACGTTGATTCTTGCAAAGAATACATAATTCTTGATCTTGATTTTTTCGATAAGTTGAAACATTGGAAGAAAATCTCACTAGTTTTTTTTTTTTCTAATCAAAAGCTACTGAGTGCTTGTTTGGTATAGATTTTAAGCTAATTAAAATCAATTTTTTGACTGTTATTTCACTATTTCAGTCGTTATTTTTGAATTATTTTCTCACAAATAAGATTCATTTTATCTCTAACTGTCAAAAAATAAATAATCAAAATTCCTACCAAACAAGCACCGTTAAGGCTTATCACTCTTATTTAAAACAAGATAATTATAGCAATTAAAATTTGATTAATGACTAAAATTTGGATACTGACGAAAATTAAAATGCCCTAATCCGAATTAAATTCCGATTTTTATTAAAGAAACACTAACTAAAAAGTAATTAAGGATTCCTAATTTCAAATGAAATATAAAACATGAATAAAAATTATATAAATTAATTTAAAACAAACCATTTACTCAATTTTCATCATATATCCAAACACCACGAGAAATGCGCAATGAATGTAAATGCAGTAAAGCTTAGCACGGACATCAATTTCGACAAATGTTATAAAATCTGATCTCAATTTTATTTTTATTTTTTTTAAATTGTCCAATGAATTTTTGACACGTGCCCTGATTTTTTAAATCATGTCATTGACTCTGTTTGTGTAATAAAATTGAATGAAAAATGATAACTGAAGAACCAGGTCAAGGTCAGATTAACCGGTTCTTGATTGAATGGTCTGGTTGGTCGATTTTCATCTGATTTTTAACTTGTGGTTCTGGGCTATGATCATGCAACTGGTTCCTGAATTTTTTCGTCCAACCTAGAGGGCTAGATGGGTTCTCAAAACTCTGTGATAAGAGAGATTGTCACATTAAAAATTAGGTATATGTGTGTAGGCACACGTACATTTGGCGAATTACAAAGCAACTGGATTCTCTTAAGAAATGAATACATTATATGCACATTAGCACACTTCAATACCGTTGGGAACAGCATGTTCCAATGGAAACAATTGCAAGCACCTCACTATTATCATTCTCTGGTCTCTTTACCTTTGTGTCATTTTCTCCAGTTCAATTTACAGCAACATTAACATGCTATTGCCAGTTTTTTGTCAAGTTCTAGCTATTGGCAAGAGTTATCCGATTGGAGTCTCCAGCTCCCGATGCCATAGGAAATACTTCGGGCGAGATATCCCAGCTCCCACTTCTCCTTCCCCAACTAGATCGCCTTCGTCCATCTATTGTCTCAGAACGAGTAACTCTGCTTAGCTCTGAGGATGCTACATCAAGCTCAGCATCTTTATCTTCACTGTCCTTGGGTCTATAATGTCTTTGATATTCACTTTCACTAGCTAACGCCTCATTCCACCCTGGCTTCCTTCCGATTTCTCTGTCGTCTTCGATTTTTTCCATTTTTAAGTGGCTTCTCAAGTTTTGAACAGCAAAACTGTTGACTACTGAAGGTTGTAAGGCAGGTTCTTTCATCACCTTTGCTCTGAATTTGTTCTTGGATGCAGGCATACTGCTGCAGAATATCTCCATAAAGTTTTGAACCACTCCTTTATTATACGGGTTATCCCGTCTGTCATACCGATATCTAAAATTCTCATACGTCGACTGCAGAGCAAATAAAATACCATATGTTACAAAAGGTTTTAGATCATGCAACTTGGAAACCACAAGGAAAAATCAGGACATCTTTATTACACAAAACTGACAGCACTATGCAGGACAAAGAACAAGATATTTTCTTTTTATTGCTTAATGGACAATCCAGCATACCAAATGTGCCATCGAGGTACCCACGCTTTAACTTTGAGTGAATTACCCAAATGGTCATTAAACTTTGCAAAAAAATTTTACGGGATCACTGAACTTTTAAAATCATTCAATTCATCACTGAACTTTACAAAAAATTTCTACGGGATCATTGAACTTTAAAAATCACCCCATTCATCAGGTTTTCACAGGGTCACTACATACCAAATGTTCCATCGAGGTACCCGTGCTTTAACTTTGAGTGAATTACCCAAATGGTTATTGAACTTTGCAAAACGTTTCCATGGGGTCACTGAATTTTAAAAGTCACCAAATTCATCACTGAACTTTGCAAAAAAAATTTACAGGGTCATTGAACTTTAAAAATCACCCCATTCATCAGGTTTAAAAAATCTTTTGCAAAGTTTAGTGATGAACTAGGTGATTTTTAAAGTTCAGTGACCTCATGAAATTTTTTTGTAAAGTTTAGTGATGAATTATATGATTTTTAAAGTTCAGTGACCCCATGGAAACCTTTTACAAAAATCAGTGACTATTTGGGTAATTCACCCCTTTAACTTTAAAGTGACGGATGTCAAGAACAAAACCAATTTACAGTACAAAAGAATCAGTGCATTACCTGGTTTGTACTGATGAGGTAGAGATGGAAAATTGAAAGGCCACCAACAAACCAGACTGCTAAAAATGTATAAATAACTAGTACAATGGAGGCAGGGGTCTTGGCCATTGCTTTCCATATTGAGGTGTGTTCATTATCCATTATCCTTCTTATATACACCCAGCAAAAGGCATGAACGTAAAAGCAAAGAAGAGTTGTTGAGAAGACAAACATGAAGAAGAACCGATAGTTTCTCTGCATCGAGAATACGAGAAAAAGAGATCAGCAACTTAATTCAACGAGCTTTTAGCTTTCACATAACGTAGTCTTATTGAAAGAGAAATTCTATTAGATGGAAGAGAAAGGAAGACCGGCAATAATCACAAAGATGATTCTTCCAAACAAAAGTAATAAATTTCTTTAAAATCGGATAAGTACACGAGGCTTAAGAAGTCATATAATTAGAATAGTAGATCATTCTTATGGGAATCTTATTATCATGATAGCAGAAAACCGTTAACATGTGAATAATTAGGATTTCTTCATTGCAAGAGCCAAAATACATTGGTTATTCTCATTAATAAATCAGTGATTTCTGTTAAATTAATTCGAGTACTGCCACTACTTTCTGAATTGGCGCCTTTCAAATGCTCCCAACTCTTCATAGTTAACAGATATGTTAATATTAGCTGTCTTGACTTCCAAAGCTATCCACAGTGAAGAAGTATACACATAAAAGTCGCTACATCTGAAGTGAAAGAAAAATCAAGACTGAACTGTAACAGGTGTAAATATTTCATCAAATCTCACAATTGAGACATATTCTTGAAGTACCAACAAAGGTACCAAACTTGCTGGTATTTACATTTTCACTTGCTAAATCTAACCCACTAGATTTTCAGAGTAAGTCTCTTCCATGTTCATGGTTCAATAACAATGGCAACGGGGAGGGATAAAGAAATTGAACGTGTTAAAAATACAATAGAAATTTCTAGGGATATTTTTTAATGAAGTTTAAAAACATTGTTAGAACTCCCAAAAAGATAATCATGGACTAAGTTGGATGAAAACCAAAAAGGATAGTGAGTCATGTAAACAACTAGAGGAAGGAGGGGACTAGGAAGTCCACAAAGGAACATCATTAGATAGCCATCACCACAGGTTCCCTTTGTGACCACAACCATAACTTAAAAGCCATCATCAACAACAGTCATCACACAACAGGCACTGATTAACTTGGCATCCATATCGAGCTTGTGAGTTTGCACAGAGCACATTTATCTATTAAAGACAGATGAAACAAAAGGCTTCATTTTTGCTGAAAATTGACAGTGTTGACAATCTTCATGTTTCTTTCCTTTGATTTTGATACTTTTGGAGATTGAGATTAGATGAGGGAGAAGTGGTGGTGATAGCGGTAGGTATCTGATGGTTGTGACTGGTGATTTCATATAAGGCAGGGTTTGGGAATTGGGAGGCTGGTGGTGAGGACTGAGCTAGGATGAAGGTCTAAGTGGATGGGGAAACAAACAAACAGAGGAAGGAACATAGGGAGGGACAGAGGAAGCTAGGAGACCAGTACATGGGAGGACAGATAATTTTCTATGCAACACGGACCTTCTTTAATTAATGGCTGTACTACAACCAGAACAGTCTGCATGCCCTTATGTAAGGGCACAAGCAACAAACAAACCAGGTTTAACCAAAACTGTATCAGAAATTTACAAATCCCTTTACATCCAATTGTTGCTAAGCAACAGTGAACAAAAACAGAAAAAACAACCTTCTTTCTTTATGACACGTGTGAATGAGAAAATCAATCATCCAACCGGACCAAAATAATTATCACAACTTGAAAGAATAGATAGAATGGATAGCTGTCGATGTCCAAGAGGAAATAGGTAAAACATTTTTATTCAGGATTAGTTTGATGCGTATAACAAGTGATAAAATCATAAAAAGAAAACTTACCAATCCAATACATTGTCCAACCCAGGGGCAGTGATGGTCAAATCGTTCCACACAGTTATTGCAAATTGAACAGTGAGAGCAGCGTGGAGGCCTATATAGCATACACGTATCACAATATTTGACCTTCACAGTAACTCCATTAACGATTACATCTTTTATGCGAGGCAAATGTTGTGTTTGACCAGGCCCATGTTCCGGGTGACCATTACTTTCCGGTTCTGGAGGATGAGCATTGCGAGGAATAATACCAGGATCTCTCCCAGAAGTTAGGAGGAGAAGAACTAACGCCTGTAAAACAGATACATGGAATGAAGTTTGATTGGTATCCTATAATAAAAAGGATGCAGATAATAATCAAAAATTAATTCTTGCATATCAGGATGCACTTAATAATGTAGAGTTATTTGACTAGTTCTTTGCCATCTAGATAACGAGTTAGAAGGTGTTAGCCATGTTAAAAGGTTAAAAAGAGGGAGACCTGCAATAGTCAGGATTCTCAATTTTGATGTTTAAATGTTGACGCCTGAAACTATCAGTCTATCACTATGCTACGGTGACTCTCTAAATGGTTCTTGCTTTTTCTCTCAGTGACCACAGGAAGATCATCCAGATTTGCATGGGGCAGTTGAAAGCTATTGCTTAGATAAGTGCAGAGCCTTTTGTTAACGATTTGGATCCGTCCCAGTGCAGTGGCAGAGCATCTCTTCATCTAAGAAGGTCAAACTTGAATCCTAAAATGCCAATTACTTCTTCTTTTCTTGTTACAATTTGACCTTTTTTCCCCCAAAAACCAAGAAATAAGAACATGCACCATGGATCACACCATCTGGAAGAAACAACCAAGGTACACACCCGAGCAATTATGACGTTGATTGTAGCAGCAAAAGAGGTCTAGGCGTAGATCTAATAAGTCAAGCATTCAAGGTGGCATGTGAAGTGAAGACCATAAAACTTCATCTGTCATGAACTTTCTTATCTGTAGTTTTCAAATCCTAAGGTAGTTATTCAATCTGCAGGGTCACTTACAAGGATATGCATGTATGAAACCAAGTCAGTGGTGACCAGCCTCATTGGACACTTGTGCACTTCCCTGTTTTCTTCAAGCAAGATAACCACAGTAATTGGTTCGTGCATCATAGTTCAAAGCCAGAATATTACTATAGTAGCTACTTCATTTATCTCAAACTGAATGCATATCCTTTTTGAGATGTCCCAAAATAAGCCTATTTTCCCAAGTGCACTCATTTTCAAATCGAACATTTCTAAACTACCTTTTTTAAACAGTACAGTAATTAAAAAACATGGCCCCCCCTTATCAAGAATCAACCCACTTCAAGAAATTACGACAATAAGGCCCACAATTTTCACTTTAGTTCATATATCTATATGCAAGATGGAAATGCAAGAAAAATTAATGTACTTTTAACATTTTCTCAAATTACTCATATCAAGGTGAAACTAGAGTATTCATTACTCATTCAATGGCATAAACAAGGGCAAGTTTGAACTTTTTACAGGAGGTCATACTTTACATGACATTGCTAGCAAATTTTCAGAATTGTCAAGCCATGTTCAGAGACAACAATTCACATTCTCGTTCTATATTGTGGACAACGGAAACCTGGCATCTCAAGAGCAAGATATCTGATGGTTATATAGCATAATAGCAGTATGTATGTGTGTGTGTGTGTGTGTGTGTGTGTGTGTGTGTGTGTGTGTGTGTGTGTGTGTGTGTGTGTGTGTATATATATATATATATATATATATATATAGCCCAATTGAATTTCTCAACAATTTTTATTAATTCTTCATCATTAATTTTGTAAGCATTGAAACAAGGTTGGACTGGACAATCTGTCCATTTTCTGGGAACAGGAACAAAAGCTACGGACAATTTTTCAGAGGAAAAAGAGAGAGGGCCACTTCCATCAAAACCATGAATCAAAATGGATGGATCACACTTTTCACTATCTGACGAATAACCATTCAAGGACACACGAAACATCATGACTTGTATTTTGATATGCTACAGTATACATGTAGGCCTAGTTCAGTGGAACTCTTAACATGAATTCTCCAGATCTGAAGGCCATTATAATCTTAAATCCAAACCCGTACTTATCCAATACTTTTTCCCCTATACAAGAATAGCACAACTGTGTCACCACAATCTTTTTTATCCTTGAAAAATGGCCAAAAGTCACCCAAAATTACTCCAATATCTGCAGTCACATACGAAGCTCCTGACAACCCCAGTTCGTTTTAGAACAGCTTTACCTAAACATGACAGTGCTAAATGGTGAGTTCTAAGAATTTTTGTCGAAGTTTTACCACTTTCCGCCAGCCTCTTCTTTAAGGCACAGAAATCGTCGTTGTTCAACTGAAGGTAGCTACTAGCTATAAATAGAAACAGTATTTTTTATTTTTATTTTTATTTTTATTTTGGTTCAGTATTAACACAGCAATAACATGTAGAAATGGATCTTACAGGAGAACATGGACCAACATGGGTGTCCCTACATATTCCAACCTAACTTATTGGTAACCAAAGACAGCTGATTAATCCTGTTTGATTTTGCTAAAAAATTGATCTTTAGTAGATTTTGATAGAAGTTGAAAATATGTGAGGTTGAAAAGTTGATGAAGACTGTGGATCCCATTAATGTGTAATTAAAATTAATTTTTAACTTTGACTTGTAATTTTTATTAACTTTTTTAGCTAAAGGAAAGAAAATTCAAAAAACTCCGAAGGAATTATGGCGAAGTGGATTCAGACAATAGACCAAGGAAAGTAAGGAGATTTATCCAGTGAAAAGAAATCAGATAGAACATAGCCACAACTGATGTCTGCTAAACTGTCAGAATAACAATTCAGAACTATATCCACAGAAATAAGCAAAAAGAAAGACTATGCCACGTAATATGATCTCCATCAATGCTCTCAGAGTCAACGTATATCGACGTCAATAAATATCTTGAAAAAATTAACTAGTAGCTTACTTGGTCTAGTTAGAAATGCCCATTTGTTAATAAAACTGAAAGAAAATAGAAATTAGATGACAGGAAATAAATCGTATCTTCATCTCAAAGTAGCAAGTCAAACATCACATAGTTCTACAGAGCTTTACATTGTTGATTCAAAAGAACTAAGAAATTAACTACTACAAATTTTGGAGACGTGACAATTGTGAGATTTCAGTTAAGCCCTTAAACAATCAAATCAAATATAAAATTATCTAAACTGAAAACTGGAGGACTTACATATAGCGTGAAAATGACGGCTACAACCATAATTAAAATTCCCCAATTGCCAGTAAAATCATCCATCAGTTTTCTTGCAACAAAGACGCAAAAAACAGAGATAGGAGCAACTATCAGAACTATTGTTAGAAAGACTGATCTTACATCTGGCCCAAAAATCAACCTTCCCCCGAGACAAAATATCTGCACGATGAAAATATGAATATTATAGGAAAAACACAGAAAACGGAACTATACCGTACAGCCCAAACATTAGAAAGAGCGCAGAAACGCAATTTGGCCAATACATTAACATAATTAGGAGAGCCTGCGGTAGGTAAGCAGAAAAATTCATTCCCCAAAATGTTCATGCATAAGTAGGATTTCAGCTAATGCCATCCTAAAGCAAGATCTACGCACAAATAATACCTAACTTCAAAATTCCATTTCTTTTCTCTTTTCCTTTCGAATTTAATAAATAGTACCCCCAATTTTTTATATATTTTTCTAATCCATACAGGAGCTTATTTTTGTCTAAAGTGCAGTTCTACAAAATGATCATGTTTACTTCAAGTTTAAGTAGTAAAATTTTCAGAACCACCACTAACAAAGAATAAGCAAACTTTCCTTTATGCAAATTTTGTTTTGTTTTTGTAGAACAAATTAATACGATAACTTCATCATTAGATCTCTTTCCATCATTCAAGTTTTTAAAAATGGAAACATAACTTTCTGTGAAAAAAATGAATCTTTATACATACATATCAATTGAATCTCAGCTATAAAGCTTCAATTCTGCTATGTTTTATGCCGATTTTAAGGATCCGATAAAGATTCAAAATCTTAGCTATGTCGAGAAGCATTAATAATAAATTTGAAATTTACTTAAAATATAAAGATACATCTAAGAGCCCGATCGTAAAACCTTCTTTTCGCTGCAACTAGAGGAATTACTGATCCTAAAAAATTGATATTTTTAACCAAATAATAGGAACCCATTCAATTTTCTTTAAAATGTAAACAGGAGAGCAGCATAAAAAAGGGGGAAAAAGAGTGATAAAAATTACATTACTGCCTTTCCAGGTTTGGTAAGTCCGCAGCATCGCCGGCGCCGCACCATTATACTCGTCACTCTCCGGCACCGTCACCCCATTCATTTCTCTCTCTAAAATTGCTTCTTTCAATTTGATTCCCTGCCTATAAAATTGAAATGTGATGATAGAAAGAAAAAAAGTAATAGAGTATTAAAAAATACTATAAGAAGGCGGCTGTTTTGAGTATGTTGTGCTGTAGAGTTGACTTTGACCAGTTTTATGCGGAACACGCGGATGGACTGCACCAGAATTAACAATAAACCCCACCGACGAGACGACAGAGGTAAGTGGTGGTGCCGACGAAGTGGAAGAGGTAATTGGAATTGAACCTTACCGTCCTTACAGTTACAATAACATTTACACAAACTTTGACATTTTATTCTTGAGATCTTACATAAATTCTTATATAATTCTATTATCTACAAGTATTATTCAAGATTTTGTACACATTAGAACTCTTTATACATAAAATCTTGACAATTTATGCCAAGGTAAAAGAGATTCAACCAAAATGGTAATTTTTAGAATTATTTCTTTTGACAATATCATATTATCAAGTATAT
Source organism: Olea europaea var. sylvestris (assembly GCF_002742605.1). Classification (NCBI taxonomy): domain Eukaryota; kingdom Viridiplantae; phylum Streptophyta; class Magnoliopsida; order Lamiales; family Oleaceae; genus Olea; species Olea europaea. Next base: position 31,089 of record NW_019239759.1, read on the forward strand.
ATTTGACTACTTTTTGAACAATGTTTGTTCGTTCTAAAATGAAGTTGATATATCTAAAATGTCATTTTAAAGAAAAAGTTGAAAAAATTTTCTACAATAAATTATAATTACTTTGCTCTAGGTAAATTATAAGAATATAAATTGACACATTTAATACATAGCTCATTCGACATGATTTAAATTTTACATATAACATTTACTTATTTTATCTATGAGCGGTATTATTTTTCTGAATATATTTTTTTAGATGAATTATCTATGTACAACTAAATATCAAATGTTTAGAAGGAATATTCCAAAATTATTTCGAAATATTTATGATAATTAATATATTTGATTAACATAACAATCTATTATTAATGGATTGTTAATAATAAAATTTTTGAAATATTAAAATTTTAAATGTATATATTTTGAAATATTTATGATAATTAATATATTTGATCAACATAACAATCTATTTTTAATGGATTGTTAATAATAAAATTATTTTTAATGTTTTTAATGGATTAATGCTTTACTATTTTTAACTATGTTTTATTTAAATTGTAAAATGTACATGTATATATTTAACATTTTTTTTTTTAGTTTATAAAGCCTCTAATTTATCTGGCCTAATTAATCCAAAAGTATTTTCCTAAATCATTCCTCATATATTCATCAAAAAAATTTATGAGCTTTGACTTGAACTTAGAGTTTTTCATAGTCAAAATCAAGCGTATGTTGATGGCAACATCGCAAATGTTATATAAAACTTTTAGTGAATCCATAGTCTATCTAGTTACGGGATTGTACTCAATAGTCCATCAATTCATTTTTTCGTAGGGCATATCTCACACTTCTTCCAATTTTTTTTGTTAGGTTATAACAATAGTGTTAGACCTTTAACTAATTGAAAGCACCTATGATTTAGTTTTAAGAACCACAAAATAGTAAGCTAAAATTAAAAAGGTCCTACCGGGAGTCGAACCCAGGTCGCTGGATTCAAAGTCCAGAGTGCTAACCACTACACCATAGAACCATCGCTGAGATGACACTTCCACATTTAATATATAAAACAAACTAACTATGGCCCAAAATTTGTACAATTATGTCAGTCTCTAATATTGTACTTATTTTATTTTACGATAAATATATATGCACAAACAAATGTATATAAAGTAATTTACTTACTCTCACAAATAAGTGGCCTCCCACGTGAATTTAAAAAATGTCAGGTCGTAGCCCCCACCTCCTATTGTGAGTAGTAAATGAAAGATTTTGTAAAAAAAATTTGTAAGTGTAACATGATCCTTTATTTTAAATAGGTATTGTAAACATATGTGGTAAAAGGATTGAGACGTATACTGAATGATATGATCCACGCTAGAACTGTACAATTTGGTTGACAAAGGGGCCATGCCCTTGTTTTTCTCCCTTTAAAACATTACACTTTAGACCCCGTTTGACCTCCATTAATTTCTATTACATTACATTTTTTCTCTTTTATTTTTAACCGTACAATCTTCTATAAAATAAGATTACACGTAAATAAAAAAAATATTTCTTTTTAACCACTCATTTTTCAAAAAAAAAAAAAAACACAATTCCACTAATTTTCATTTCTACAAAATGAGGGTCAAACGAGGCTAATTCTCGTACTCAAAAAAAAAAAATATTTTGCACATAAGTTTAAATTTTTTTCTTACTTTTCAATTACTCATTCTCTAAAAAATTACTATACCAAAACGTCATTTTTTTTTTAAGTAATGGCCATCAAATAGGGGATATATAAATGTGTGAACAGTTCGACTCCTATTATATTCGTTTTATACGTATTATATATGGAATAAAATTGAGATCAAACAGTTTCATAATGAATGAGAGACTAGTGGCTTGTCTAGGCCCATTTTTTCTAAGAACGTATTTTGGAATAATAGATTGATGAAAAATATATAGTTAAAAAATAAGGAAAATTTTCAATTTGCGTATAATATTATTTTATTGAAAAATATGTTGTTAAAAATAAAAAAAAAAGTGTATTATGAAAATAATAGGGATCAAACAAGGCCTAGAATTCCTCTAGAATCCAAGCACACAATTCAAATAAACAATATAGTTGAGCCACTTAAATATTTTCATTACTATTTAATGCTCTAAGATTCTGCTTTTCATATTATCTCGTACTTTCTTCGTTCCATTTATGTAGGCTTACTTTTTTTTTTTTTTGTCTTTATTATATAGTCTCGTTTCTTTATTAAGAACGCCTTGCTTTGTTAATTTACTAATATACTCTTATTTAATTTGTCTAGTTATAACCAATTTTTTCCACTTATTTTTTAAATTGTACAAATATAAATAAGGGTAGACTAGAAAAGTTTTGGCATAAATTACTTTTTCAATAACATTAAATAAGATTTCTTAATTCGTATGAAAAATAAAACCAGCCTATATAAATAAGACGGAATGAGTAGTTGAAAAGGGCATTACGTCATAATGATTTAGAGTTAGTTGTTGTATTACTTCTATTTTGTTTTATTTTATTGAAAATTGTACTTCACGTGTTGAAGAGATGGCGAATACATATGACCACTCTCTAATACCTTTAACTTTTTATATAAGACGGTAATTATGATATTATGGTTGATCAAAAAAATCACGAATTCAAGTCTTGTTTTCACCAATGTTTGAAAATGGCCCAAAAACATTCTATCTAAAATGGAATCTAGTCTCAATGTACAAAATTTAAATGCATTTATAACAATTCAATCTTTTAAATAAATGAACAAAGTCCAACGCATGCTTCAATTGCTTTTTATAAAATTTTTGTACCATGAATCCCCTCTGATATTTCTATGATTAAGATGAAAAACTTGTTCAACAAATTGCACCACCAACACACACAAGTGGCCATTATGCCGTGTATATATTGATGATGACATGGCAACAACTGATTGGTTCTTTGCTGAATAAGATTATATTTAGGGTTTAACCATGGAAGCGCTAAACACTCCCCTAAACTCTAAGGTTGGTGGAAAACCAATTCCCATGGTTTTGGTTGGAATTGGCTTTTCCAGGTTCCATATTTTTTTTTTTTTTTGGCAATAGAAATAAATTCTGTCTACAATTGTAACAAATTTTATTCATTTAATCGATAATTTTCATTAAAAACAAAGCCAAACGACTTTCAATATTTTTCAAATAAAAGATTATATCAATCAAACACATTTAATTGACAATTTTCAGTGAAACAATTTCTAGACAATTCAATTACATGAAATTCATTTTTTTTTTTATCCAAATTCCATTCTTGCAATTAAACGGACCCTAAGTATGAGTTGGAAACCTTAGGCCCAAGTGGATGAGTGGGTGACACGTCAGAAAGAGCCAGTTGGGGCCCACTACTTTGGGTTATTTACCTGCAACAGAACTAAATGGGCTTGGGAAAAAGGAGTGTGTGAATGGTAGAAACCCTCTAAATATGGTTAAGTGGAGCGTTAGGGAAGAAAAAACATTTTGGATTGTCATAGACATCAACAATCTTGAGTTTTTTTTAACAACAGTCAAGAATTAATAAAGAGGCTTTCATTCTACCCCTCCATATAAAAACCGGCAAGACAAGCCGTGCTAATATGACGAACAAACAAGGAACATCAACGTCAATGTGGCTCCATTCAATTGATTTTTTGATACAAAGATAACGTGATTGAAAGTTGTCTCGCATTACACATTTTCTGACGTGTAACATTTGAAATACCAATTAAATTGGTTTTACACTCTTACCACAACCCACCACACTCCACTCCAACCCACGACGCCCTGCCTTGCCCCAGCCCGTCCCATCCCACCGCAAGTTGCATATGATACTTTCACCTTTTCTTCCATGAAATTGACCTAATTCAATGTTCCACCTCCTGTATAAATGAATTAGCACAACTTTGTTAGTCATGTGTGTTTAAAAGCTAATTAATTAGTCCTTCCTTTGAATACAAGTCTGTGTGTAGATTTGTGTGTTTTTCTCAAGTTCCGTCGAAATTCAAAATGAGTCACTTGGCTATCGCATTTGGCATTTTAGGTACAATTAATACAATATCATCTTCTCCTTTTTATTATCTCCCAAATGGTAGCATTTATGCATGTAAGATTATTGAATAAATAATTAATTATACCCTAGATAACATATTTATGATCATAGACAGCACGCCGTGCAATGCATGGTTAATCTTAATAATTTTAATTTGTACAAAATTATATTATGCAATTTAAATATATTTCTTTGTCTTCAATGTGCAGGCAGTATTGTTTCATTCTTGGTTTACCTTTCACCGCTGTATGTGTACCCCTTATATATTTTCATCATTCTTTCTTTTAATTAATTAATATTTTCGCTTATTTTAGCACTCAAAACAACTCATTTTTTATTTTTTTTATGAAATTAACGTTTTTTACAGGTCAATTTTTTTTATCAAATTCACATGAAAAATCAACACAAGGGTTCCAATATGTTCCTTACATAATTGGCTTATTCAGTTCCAAGCTGTGGATATGTTATGTGTTGACCCCATAATATATTGTTAACAGATACCGGACCTATCCGCGTACACGTAAACTTGGTCCAACACACTAAAACACATTGATGGTCTAGAAATAATAGCAAAAAGGGGCGTGGGAGTGACTCAAATGCGCGGGACGAGAACGTTCGGAGTTCGGCGAGATGTTTGCATAACGATTGTACAATAATTATCGATCGATGTTTGTAGAATGCGAGTATGAATTCATGTATATTGCAAGAAGTAAAATGTAAAGAATGTTGTATTTGTTCTTATGTTGAATCTTGCATTACCTTCGTGAGAGATACATGGGGGAGTATTTATAGTGTTACAACTTAGATCGTGACCCTTGATTGGGAGTACACGTGACCTTATTTCGTAAGTTTACATGTCAAATTATAGGTATCACATTTGACTTCCTAGCCTGCTATACATTTATTAATTGGCGGCTCTGCCACTACATTGACAAGACAAGATACTTACACTCTATAATGGGTGGCCCATCAATCAATCAGAAAAGATCCTTGTGTATGATTGGATCTCTAGGGAGGAGTGCAACTTAGAACCTCAAGACCTCGGAGAAGATTGGGCCTCGGCTACAAGATCCCTCGGCATGTTAGCTTCGACGTCAGCACTTGAGCCACGTCAGGCATGGGGCCTCAAATAAGATGCCACGTGGGTTGGAAGAAGTGGGCCATGGGCCCAGTAGGTCGGCCAAGTGTCAATACGTAACAATAATCCCCAAGTCCAAGTATGTTTATTTATGTAATGCGTGGACTTTTATTGTGGTGAAGCGCGTGAGGGTAAAAATTGAGAGAATTTTTTGCACCTCAACTAATAGTCCCCCAAGTCCAAGTATAGATATTTATATCATGGTTGGAGTTGAAAGTGGTGGTGTTACTGTGATTGGAAAAGGTGATGAAGAAGTCTTGAACCTCCCGAGGCTTGCGAAAATGTGGCTGAACTGCGAAGAAGCAGACGAAGAAGTCGAGGCGGTGAGTGGATCGAACCTGTCGAGGCTTGCGAAAATGTGGCTGAACTGCGAAGAAACAGACGAAGAAGCCGAGACGGTGAGTGGACCGAACCTGCTGAGGCTTGTGAAGATGTGGCTGAACTGCGAAGAAGCAGACGAAGAAGTCGAGGCGGTGAGTGGATCGAACCTATCGAGGCTTGCGAAGATGTGGCTGAACTGCGAAGAAGCAGACGAAGAAGCCGAGGCAGTGAAGTGGTTTGACCTGTTGAGGCTTGCGAAGATGTGGCTGAACTGTGAAGAAGCAGACGAAGAAGCCCGGCAGTGAAGTGGATCAAACCTGCCAAGGCTTGTGAAGATGTGGCTAAACTGCGAAGAAACAGACGAAGAAGTCGAGGCAGTGAAGTGGATCGAACCTGCCGAGGCTTGCGAAGATGTGGCTGAACTATGAAGAAACGGACGAAAAACCCAAGGCGGTGAGTGGATCGAACCTGTCGAGGCTTGTGAAGAGATGATTGCATTTGATGTTGGTGCCAATGATTTGATGTTTTGTACATGCTATCAAGAAAAGGCAACCGAGCCGTTTCGACTTCCAAGGCACTACGACTGCTGAATTGAATGTGCAATAATGGCTACAACTGGGGCTTCTAGAAGGAGACACGTTTGGAGAGGTGCGTGGGAGCACATTTGAATTGGAGGCATTGTTTTGAATTCTACGCCTCGGATTCGGTCTGCAATGAAGGGCCCATATTTGATGAGCCTTGATCTGATGGCTGGTGTTCGACCTGGACTTGTATAAAAGGAAAGAGACTTCCATTTTTTGACATTTCTATCTTTGCAATTCTTTGTGTTTGTTGAAAATATCATATTCCGGCGTTGAACCCTTGCTCCGTTCCCTTTTTTCGGCATCCTTCAGTTTTCTTAGTCGATTGCGTAGGTATTTCTTGCGAGAATAACTTGTTTTGCAATCTTTGTCCATTTTCCAATCATATTCTGATATGGAGTCCACTTCGGGTAAGGGCAGTCACTGTCGCGTCGTTTGGGGAATGACAGTTGGTAGGGGAACTCTGAGGTTGACCATTATGCTATGATTGAAGAGCCCGTAGATTATGAGGAGAAGTGGGGTGCGTCCAGGATACCCTCAAATATGACCCAAAAGAGGTTGGGGGAGATAAGGAAGAGGTACTGCATGCCTCATAACATAGAAATGTTATTACCCAAGGCTGATGAAAAGGCTTGTTATCCGAGGCCCGAATGTGTCGCAGTTAGTGAATACTTATTTAAGGTGGGTATGCGTCTTCCTTTGCACCCCTTCTTCAGGGCAGTGCTAAGGAATTTTATGTTGTCGTTGACCCAGGTTTTGCTGAATGGGTGGAGCCAGTTGGTGGGGTCTTACTTCCTGTGGAAAAAAGTGTCGATGGGGGAGGATATGTCTTTGCATGTCTTCCAACCCAGAGTCTTGGACAAAGATAAGTCGAAGGTGTGGTACTCTATTACTCCCTGGAGGTCGCACGCCCCTTTTGTGGTAGAATTGCTTTCTTCCATCAAGGGGTGGAAGGAGTCGTGGTTCTGGGTTTAGGGCAACTGGCTGGCAATAGTTGGGGACAAAGCCTTGGCTTGTACGGTACCGACCCAGTATTACGAAACTCGTGAGTCCGCCAGTCTAAGTTGTACTTTACATTCTGCTGAGCTTTCTGGAATTTTTTGCTAACTGTTGTTGCATGTTTTGTAGACTCGAGTACGAGGTACCAGCTCCATGAAGCAGAGTTTAATGTCATAGAGGACATTTACAAGCGTCTTCTGAAACTTCGCCACTTCGATCATCTCATCGACCGAAGCCGTTATTTCCTTGACTTCGGATTGATGGCTTCTAAGGTTAAGAAGTGCCTATACTTTGTGATGGAAAAGTTTGCTTATTGATGTCAACCTCTGATCTATTGTTCCTTTTTGTTGCAGATAAGTTTAGGAGGAGAGAGTACCCCACCCTTGACATGGCCACCATAATGAAGGACACTTCAATTGTTGGGGCCCGGCCTCTGAAACCTAGGTCAAGCAGGGCAAAAGAGGTGAGAGGCAAGGTGAAACATCTCTCCAAGATTAATACCTCCCAAGCTGCCGAGGAGGAGACTCTAAAGAGAGAGAAAGACATGGAGCATTAGAGAAAAAGAGAAAGTCCTTGAGGACTCCCAGAAGAAGAGGAAGCTGGTCCACCTCACCAGTTCTTCGGTAAAGTTTGGGACTTCCATTTCTCGAACCAGCAAGGACTCCTGACCACCGAAGCTCATGGACTCTTCCATAAAGGTGGTGAAGCTAGAAATGGTTCGAAAGGCCAAGGCTGAGGAGGCGGTGAAAGAGGCAGCGAGGTTGGCTGCGTTGAAGGCAGAAGAGGAGGCTGCATGGCAGAAGCCCGTAAGGACCTAGGGAAAATTCCCTAACTTCTTGGCTGGGCATGACGAAGAGCTTGCCCCAGCATTATTGGAGGCTCTTCCTGAAGAGGTCTGAGGTGCTGCAGCCATTTTTTATAAATTTTGGAATAATAGATGGGTGTTGTACGCCTCGTCCTGTGACGCCGTTGACCTCTCAAAGGCCCTAGTGAGCCAAAGCGTGAGGACATTTGCGTATCGAAGTGTAGGGAAGTCTTCACTGAGTTCCAAGCGAGGACCATGTCCTAAAAAAAAAGCTAGCCTCTGTTGAGGAGGAGTTGAAGAGGTTGAGGGTCGAAGTAGAGGAGACTAAGGCCCAAAAAGTTGAAGACGCTATCAAGTTGGAATTTGCCTTGCCCAAATAGAGGCCTTGAAGAAAGAGGCATATAAGTCTCAGTGTGAGGTGGCCTCCCTCACTAAAAAGGTGGAGACGTCAAATAATCATCAGAAGGTCACTGCTGAGGCCCTGGAAAAAACAAACCTTGAGCTTGCTGGGGCCAAGGATGCATATAAGTTCCTGAATGACCAAATAAAATGGCATGTTAATGAACTGGAAAAGGTGATGGAGGCAGCCAAGGTGGTGGAAGAGGAGGCAATTAAAGAGTTTATTGCCAATTTCCACAACACCGAGGAGTACCGGAGCTTCAGCGCATACTGGAGGAACTTCGGCTAGGTTGAGGTGATGGAGAGGGCTGAAGAACTTTACCCAGGCTACGACCTATCTCAACTTAGGTCCAAATTTGTGGATGAGGTACCTCAGACCCCAGCTGAGGGAGCAGTAGGGGAAGAAGCAGTAGAAAGGACTGAAGAGGGGCCTGACACTCAAGCTGCTAAAGCTTCTACTACAGAGACGCTTCCTCCATCATCCCAAGCTTAGTTTAGGATTCCTTTTTAGTTTATATCAATGTACTGGCCTTGAGCCCACCTCTTGTAATGTATTCAATATCAATGAATGCCATGTTTTGCAAAATTTTGCTTTCTTTTCAATATCAAGCGCATAAATCTTGGTAAATAATCAAGCATAAGTTTGAGTTAGCTATCTGAACTTGACATCTCTTTTTAGGATGACCTAATAATCAAGTCATATAAATGATGACTTAATGGGTTGCACCTAGGTTCCATCACTTAGGTTATTTGACTGAATCTTTCCGTTGAGTTTGAATTAAGGAGATGAAATGATGGTGGATGAGATATGCATGTCAAGGCATGCAGAATGAGCCTCGAATTTCAGGCAAGGTGACCCCAGAGTTGGGGATCAGGACCTCTCTTCCGAGGCTCTCATGCTTTCCTACATGGTGGATGGTGCAGCCATGTAGAGGCTTCTCCCTTTGGCGTTCAGCCTCGTCAAAAGAAGGCATGTGGAGTGAGCCTCAGAGTTCAGGCAAGGTGACACAGAGTTGGGGATCAGGACCTCTCCTCCGAGGCTCCCACGCTTCCCTATATGGTGGATGGTGCAGCCATGTAGAGGCTTCTTCCTTTGACGTTCAGCCTCACCAAAAGAAGGCATGTGGAGCGAGCCTTGGAGTTCAGACGAGGTGACCTCAGAGTTGGGGATCAGGACCTCTCCTTCGAGGCTCCCACGCTTTCCTACATGGTGGATGGTGTAGCCACGTAGAGTCTTCTCCCTTTGGCATTCAGCCTCGCCAAAAGAAGGCATGTGAAGTGAGCCTCGGAGTTTAGGCGAGTGACCCCAAAGTTGGGGATCAAGACCTCTTCTCCGAGGCTCCCACGCTTCCCTACATGGTGGATGGTGCAACCATGTAGAGATTTCTCCCTTTGGCGTTTAGCCTCGTCAAAAGAAGGCATGTGGAGTGAGCTTCGGAGTTCAGGCGAGGTGACCCCACAGTTGGGGATCAGGACCTCTCCTCCAAGGTTCCTACGCCTCCCTACATGGTGGATGGTTCAGCCATGTAGAGGCTTCTCCTTTTGGCATTCAGCCTCGCCAAAAGAAGGCATGTGGAGTAAGCCTCGGAGTTCGGGCGAGGTGACCCTAGATTTGGAAATCAGGACCTCTCCTCCAAGGCTCCTACGCTTCCCTACATGGTGGATGGTGCAGCCATGTAGAGATTTCTCCCTTTGGCATTTAGCCTCGTCAAAGGAAGGCATGTGGAGTGAGCCTTGGGGTTCCGGTGAGATGACCCCAGATTTGGAGGTCAGTACCTCTCCTGCGAGGCTTCCACATTTTGAGAGTCGTATATGAATTTAATGACATTTTATTGAAGCTGAAAATTATGTTACATAAGCTAGGAAAGATCCTCCAGCGATGCACTACATTCATTGGTAGTAAATTCTGAGATGCTCAATGTTCCATGGACTAGGCTGTGTTTTACGGGGTGCCTTTCTTCTTAGCACAGAAAAGGACACCGTGCGGCAGTAGTCTGCTCCGCTAGACTACCTTTCGCCTTTTCTCGATCGCGTCGGGACGAAAGAAAATTTGATTACAATTTTGTAGAAAGCTTACAATAGAGAATTTGAATACATTAAAAGTAAATTGAATATTGATTGATAAAAACTAAACATTACAATTGACGAAAGCAGAAAATTACAATTGCTGGTGCAGGGGGCGGACACCAATGAGCTTGAAAGATTTTTGAATGACTAATACCCCCTATAATAGCATTCTGAACAAAAACCTAAGTGACAGGAGTAGACGTTTAAAAACAAGGAATCATACTAAACGTTTACCAATATCAGAGCTATTTTACAGCTGAAATAACTATTACAATGAAAAAAAAATTACAACTCAAACTTGAAGTAATATTTACAATGTGCGATCGAAATTGGGCAAACTGGAGCTGCAATAGTGTCAAGGGGCTAAGTAAAGCTGCAGTCCTTGACATTCTCCCCCATTTGTTTTGACGACGTCCTCGGTGCCATCAATATATGATATGCTTCAATTAATGGTTTGAAGGCTCCGAGATCTTTTTCTCTTTCCCAAGTACTCTCCTCGTTGTTGCATCCCGTCCATTTGACCAAGTACTATTGATGATCTTTTCTAGAAGTTTGAGTGATTCGATAGTCAAGAATAATTTCAGCAACCTTCTTTCCAGCTTTCTTTAGTTCAAACACAGATCGCTTTGGCTCATTTCTAGATGCGTCCTCCTTATCTGCAAAGTATGGCTTCAACATACTAATATGAAGGACCTTGTGGATTTTACACCATGAAGGGAGTTCAACTCTGTATACAACTCTTCCAATTCTCTTCACAATGGGTAATGATCCAATGTATTTTGACGACAATTTTAAGTCCTTCCCTCTTGTTGGTTTGTAAACATTTCTATTGGGAAGCTTAACCATTGCCAGATCTCCAACATTGAATTCAATGAAATAGCGCTTTAGATCTGCAGCCTTTTATACCTTTTTGAGCTTTCTCAAGATAACTCCGAGCAATTTCAATATTTCGTTTCCACTCTTGAGAAAAGTTCTTTGCTTGGGGGGACTTGGTACTTCATTCGATATCCACTGTATGAAGGGATAGCGGTTGCTGGCCAGTAACAATCTCAAAAGGACTCTTATTGGTAGAAGAGCTCTTTTGGACATTGAAGCAAATTTGGGCCGCATCCAAAAGTTTTACCCAATTTTTCTGCGAAGTAGAGATAAAGTGCCAAAGATATTCTTCTAGCATAGAATTTAAGTGCTCCGTCATGATGTCCTCAAATTCCTAAATAAGCCTTTTAACGGGTTTTGGAATAGGACCATTCACCTCTTCGATCTCCTCTAATCGAAAAGTGCACAAAAAAGAGGGTTCATTTCTCTTGAAACCCTTACTAAATTGCATGGCTGAGATACTCTTCTCGCCCATCCTCCCAACCTGTGTAGGGATGACACGCGGCTTATTACCCATCATCATTAATGAATCGAAATATGGCAACACTGCTGTCTTAGTATCCCGAAGAAATTCCAATACTAGAATAAGCTTGAAATCATCCATCTGAACTGCAGATAAATTTGTCCTTCCCTCGAAAGGACCTGTTTTGATTAACACCGATTTCGCCACTCCAGCTATTGGTTGAACAGCGGAGTTGATTGCTTTGACTTTTCCACTACCCTTTTCTAGAACAAGTCCGTGTCGCTCTACTTCGGTACATGCAAGGTAGTTGTGGGTAGCACCAGTATCCACCATAGCCCTGATTGGCTTCCCATTGATTTTTACATCAATGTACATTAAGCTTTTGACCCTACAAATTCGAGTCTTCGCTTCTTCCATCTTTGACTCTTTCAATGGGACATCATCCTTTTTAGCAACCCAATGTGACAGTGTGTTGCACCGATGTGAAAATGCCCCAACTACGTCATCATCATCTTCGGAGTCGGTCTCACTATGATAATTAGCATGCGGGGCTTCTTGCTTTGAACTTGACCCGCCACTTGCTAACTGAAATATGCATTCACCATCTGCTTCTGAGGACACTCCGACACCCGATGAGTTCCTTTACATAAAAAGCACTTCAATTTGGGAGTGACATAGTTCAGCCCTCCATTGCTTTTCATTTGTTCCAGTTGTTACTGTTGCTGCCGTTAAAATTTCCTTGACGGCTATTATGATAGTTTTCCTGAAAGTCATGGGTGCTTTGATAGGCTCCTTCTCTATTCTGAGAGTAACACTCTCCCTCATTTGGATTCGAGCTGGGTCTGTAAGATCTGTTACCACCTCCAATTGCTTAATTACTCCCCGAAGGTCAATCTTTTCTAGATTTTGTTTGGTAGTTGCTCAAGCATTCAGCGGCTCCCATGGCCATGCTCAAATCAGTAACCTTCTGTCTTTGAAATTTCGTGCGTGTCCACGGTTTCAACCCTTTAATAAAGGTGAAGAGTTTATCCTTTTCTGACATATCTCGAATATTCAGCATATGCCCTGAGAAGGATTTCACATACTCCCTGATAGAGCTCTTGTGTTTCAAGTCTCAAAGTGCCCATCGAGCTTGATACTCGACATTTTCCGGGAAAAAATGCGATTTGATCGCTTCCTTGAGGAGATCCCAAAAATCTATTCGAACCCTGTGGGCGAGAAAGTATTGTTCCATATCAAACAAGAAGTTTTCGACTTCCTTTGCATCACGTGCCCCTACGTAGGTACACGGTTCAGAAATTCTGAATCTAGGAGCATACTCAGGTACGGGAGCTTGCCCATTGCCCACCGCACGTTGGAGTACCCGTAATTAAGCTCTCAACGCTTCCATTTCATCCTGCAGATCAGGAATGATTGCAGCAGCTTCAGTCATTGCTGCGCAAGCCCTTTGGCTTTCATCCAGTTGGATGTGTAATCCACGAATCTCGGATTCAGCCATCTCAACTTTTTCCTCGAGACCTTCCAAAGCATAGCACAACCTAGTAGTTGTCTCATCAAGTGCATCCACGCGTTGTTTAGTAGTACCCTTCTTTTGAGGCTCTACCACTTCAGTGGTGTGGAATGTAATTGGATCCTCAGCTTTCTTATCGAGGGTCGTGAGCCGCAGCTCTGATACCAACTTTCACGGGGTGCCTTTCTTCTTGGCACAGAAAGGGACTTTGTGTGGTAGTAGTCTGCTCCGTTAGACTACCTTCCGTCTTTTCTCAATCGCGTCAGGACGAAAGAAAATTTGATTACAATTTTGTAGAAAGCTTACAATAGAGAATTTGAGTACATTGAAAGTAAATTGAATATTTATTGATGAAAACTGAACATTATAATTGACGAAAGTAGAAAATTACAATTGCTAGTGCATGGGGTGGACACCAATGAGCTTGAAAGATCTTTGAATGACTAATACCCCCTATAATAGCATTCTGAACAAAAACCTAAGTGACAGGAGTAGACGTTTAAAAGATGAGAAATCATAATAAACGTTTACCAATATCAGAGCTATTTTACAACTGAAATAACTATTACAATGAAAAGAAAATTACAACTCAAACATGAAGTAATATTTACAATGTGCGGTCGAAGTTGGGCAAACTGCGGCTGCGATAGTGTCAAGGGGCTAAGTAAAGCTACGGTCCTTGACACTGTGCCTTGCCATCGATGTCTTCAATTCTGTAGGTGCCGGGTCGGAGTTCTTCCTTAAATCTGTAAGGGACTTCTCAGTTTGGACCCATGGTACCTTCTCCAAGTCCTTTGGAGGAGAGGAAGACTCTCCTAAGGACCAAATCATTGATTCGGAAGGACCTCTCCTTCATCTTAGAATTGAAGTATTTGGTCATTTTCCTTTGATAAGCGGTGAGCCTCAGTTGGGTGTCGTCTCTTTTTTCATCAATGAAGTCGAGGTTGAACATCCATAGCTCGTCATTAGATATTTCGCTGAAGTGTAGACGATGCAGTGATGGTAAATCGGCCTCGACTGGGCTCATGGCTTCGGTTCGATAGGCCATGAGGAAAGAGTTTTCCCCATGGGAGTTCTGGTCGTAGTTCAGATTACCCAAAGCACTTGAGGCAGGTCATCAACCCAAGCTCCCTTTGATGCATCCAGTTTTCTTTTGAGGACATGTTTGATCGTCTTGTTTACAACCTCAACTTGGCCATTAGCTTGAGGATGACGAGGCGTTGATAAGTGCTTCTTAATTCCAAGTTCTGCGCACAGGTTCCTGACCTTCTTATTGTCGAACTGCCTTCCATTGTCTGAAACTATGGAGTGGAGTATTCTGAATCGGCATATGATGTTCTTCCAAAAGAACTTGGAGGTATTTACTTCTATGATTTTTGCTAGCAGTTCGGCCTCAATCCACTTTGTGAAGTAATCAATGGCCACAATGGAAAAGTTCGCGCCTCCTCTGCCTTTAGGTAAAGGACCTATCAGATCCACGTCCCACTTAGAGAAGGGCCATAGGTTGGAGATGACATTTAGCTCCTGCGAGGGTTGCCTCTAAATGGGGAGAACCGTTGGCACTTTTCACATTTGCGCACGAATTAAAGCGCATCATTTTTCAAGGTGGGCTAGTTGTACCCTTACCTCAGTACCTTTTGTGCCAAGGCTAGTCCTCCTGAATGATTGCCACAAATACTTTCGTGGATTTCTCTCAGAATGTAAGTGGCTTCGTCTCTCCCTACACTGCGAAGAAGTGGAGAGGAGAAACTTCTTTTGTAGAGTACGTCATCAATGAAGAGAAAATGAGCTGACCTCCTTCTCAACTTGTAGGCCTCGTCTTTGTCAGTTGGCAGGACATGGTCCTTTAGGTAGGCTATGATTAGTTACATCCAGGTGGGGGTTCCTTCGAGCCACGTCACCTCAGAGGCCTCGGTAGACGGCGTGATGAGGTGCTCAATTGGTACTATAGCAAGAAGTTCAGAGTCCTTGCTGCTTGTGAGTTTAGAGAGAGCATCTGCATGTGCATTCTCGAGGAGAGGGATCTGCATTATTTTGAATTTTTCAAAAGATAGGAGGAGGTTCATCACCATCTTCAAGTAAGAGACCATGGTTTTATCTCTAGCTGAAAAACTTTCATTCATTTGGCTCACCACCAGCTGGAAGTCACTGTTGATATGTAGCCTCCTTACATGCATTTCTTTGGCGAATTTGAGGCCTGCAAGGAGTGCCTCATATTCAGCAGTATTGTTGGTAGCCTTAAATCTGAACTTCATGGTTGAGTTCAACTTGTGACCTTCTGGGCTGACCAGGACTACCCCAGCTCCCGAACCTGTCTCCAGCCGAACCATCCACGAACATGTTCAACTTGGGAGGTTCAACAGGTTCCATAACCTCCTCCACCTCGGGTATATTGGTGAACTCTGTCACAAAATCAGCTAAAGCTTGGCCTTTGATGGCCGTCCTTGTCTTAAAAACAATGTCGAATTCACTTAACTCCACTGTCCATATTAGTAGTCTTCCTGAGGCGTCCGATTTCTATAGCACTTACCTTAAAGGGAATTTGGTCAACACGTGAATGGTGTGTGCCTGGAAGTAGGGCCTCAGCTTCGTAGAAGCTGTGATCAAGGCTAACGCTAGCTTTTCCATATTGGGATAGTGAGTTTCTGGATATAGGAATGCCTTGCTAGTATAGTACATGGGGAGTTGGGTGATTCCTTCCTCTTGGATTAGAACTGAGCTGGTGGCCTCATTAGAGACGACCAGGTATAGTTGAAGGATATCATCGAGCTTTGGCTTGGAGAGGAGTGGGCCTGTCCTAGATGCCTTTTCAGGCCTGGAAGGCCTTTTCACACTCCTCATTCTATTCAAACTTCTTCCTAGCTTTCAATATTTTGAAAAATGGGAGGCATTTATCGGTGGCCTTGGAGACAAAATGGTTGAGGGCTGCCATTCGTCCCGTTAGGCTTTAGACTTCCTTGGGTTTTTGGGGTGATCTCATCTCGAGCAAGGCACTGATCTTTTAGTGATAAAAGAGGTATTCTCCTTAACAACCGAGTACATGGGTATTTGATTATAGCCCGAGTAGGCGTCCATGAAACTCAGGAGCTCATGCTCGGCAGTGGAGTCAACCAATTGATCAATTCTCGAAAGTGAGAAGCTGTCTTTAGGGCATATCTTGTTGAGATTCATGAAATCGATACATACTCTCCATTTATTGTTGTACTTCTTGACTAGCAACGGGTTTGAGACCCATTTCGGGTAGATGGTCTCTCTGATGAAGCCATTCTTGATTAGGTTTTGCACTTCTTTATTCAAAGCTGCATACCTTTCTGGGTTGAGGGCTCTTCTCTTCTATCGATGCGGGGCAACTTTAGGATCAATCTTTAGGTGGTGACAGCTGACATTGGGGTCTATGCCTACCATGTCCTCATGCCTCCAAGCAAAGAGGTTAAGGTTCTTGCAGAGTAAGTCTTTCAATTTTTCTTTCATGTCATCGTCCAGGCCTATGCCTACTTTTAACACCTTCACGAGGTCGATCGGAAAACTTTCTAGTTCCTCAACCGAAGTTGCTTGGGGTTTATGTTCAGTTACACAGGGATCGATTTCATCGATCATGGAGAGTTGTTCCTGCTCGGGAGATGCGTCGATCATGTCAACATCATCTCGTTTGGGAGGGGCCTCGTTTGGGACGTCTGTCATAACTACATCAATCAGGATGGCGTGTACGTTCCGAGGCTCAACCTTTCTAATAAAGCTCAGGTAGCATTCTCTGGATCTTCTTTGGTCACCTCTCATTGTTATTACCTCATTCTGGATTGGGAATTTCATGCATAAGTGGTGAATGGAAGTGACGGCCCCTAACTCCTTCAGGATTGGTCTACCCAAGACTCCGTGGTAAGCTGATCGACTGTCTACAATAAGGAATTCCATGAAATTCATAGTGGCTTGGGGGATTCTCCCATCTCTACCACCAACGTTATTTTTCCTCTCGGAGTGATACTATCTCCGATAAATCCATATAAAGGAGTGATGGTGGGCATCAACTTATGGTCTAGGATCATCTTGTTGGACCCGATCAGGATGTTAACGAGCTGCCATTGTCTACTAGCATTTGCTTGAGTCCATTTCGGGCCACAACGGCCCTTACCACAAGTGCATCATGGTGGGGATAGTGAACCCTTTCAGAGTCCTCTTGGGTGAAGACGATGGGCGATACTTGGTTCCTTCGGGAGGTGCTGTCGATGATATAACTGGTTAGTGGGAGGTGTTTAGCCTCTTGGGCATAGTTCCATTTTGCATTCCGAGTCTCCCCTCCCACGTAGGGGCCTCCAAATATGGTACGTATCTCGTGAATAGGGGCCTCTTCTCGTGCATGGCGGTTTCCACATGCTTGTGTCCTTCCTTGGGTCTCTCAGCGCCATGCTCCATTTGGCGGGGGGATACATCTCGGTGGTGAGGATGAGCCTCTTCATGCCTAGGTCGCTGGTCGTTCCTAGGCGGGGGCCTGTTCAGCCATGGCGCCTCATTCCTCCTGTCTTAGGGATGTTTCTGTCGGTTGCGGTATGCGTACTCCCGACACTCAAAGGTGTCATGACCGTAGGAGCGTTGGTACGTACAATAATCGAGGGGGTCTGATTAGGCCTATTCCTAGGTCCTGAACCATGCCTCCATCCTGTTCCTCTACAGGGGGGCTTGTTGTGAAGTTCTTGCTTGTGGGTCGGTAGCAGTTGGATTGACGTCCTCATATGCCAAAGTTGGAACTGCGTTCAAAGTGGTTGTGGCAAGTGCTTGCCCTGAATTTCCATTACCAGGTGGGTTCATCTAGTAGTCCATCAAGTGGGAGGTCGGTATCCTGGCGCATTGCCTCTGTTGAGGAGGGAGGCCTCTGCTGGCCCGATTTCGGTGTTCAATTAATCCCTTATTGATAATCTCTCGCCTCGTCATTTCCAACAGGGCGTCATAGGTGGTGGGATCTTGGTTTTGTACGTTCCTTCAAAACAGGGTATTCATATTCAAACCTCCACTTAGGGCTGATAAAGCCTCACGATCAGTGACTTGTACGCAGTACATCATTTCATCGATAAAGCGTGATATAAAGCTTTTTAGGGATTCCCCATGCGCTTGTCTCATGTCTTGAAGGCGCTGGGTAAGGGCTTCTCCCTCTTTGTTCACCGCAAACCTTTTTAGGAAGGTGTTCTTAAATTCTGGCCAACTCCTTATACTCTTAAGTGGCAGTCGACTATACCAAATTTCAGTTACTCTACTAAGTGTCAAATGAAAAGCTTTACACTTCACAGCTAGAGTGGCGCCTCTAAGGCACATATGAGTTTTATAAGCGCTTAGGTGTTTCTTCGGGTCGCCTTTCCCGTCATACTTTGGTATTTTGGGCATCACATAGTGGCTCAGAACCTGGGCACTTCTTAGTTCCCTTGAGAATGGCAGATTTTTATCATCGTCGTCCAAGTCACAGGACCTCTGCTGCTCATCTGAGTCATTATTTTTCCTCGACTTCATACCTGGGTATTTGATGAGAGGGTCCAACTTGGGTCCTAGCCTCCTCCTCCCTCATTTGGTGCCTATTTCTAGGCAGAGCAGCACGGGGAGCATTCTCATGCCTTTCCTTCGGCTAATGAGACATTGGAGGTAGGGGCTGTGGTCTATTTTGAGGCTCGCGTTGCTATTGTTGTTGTTGCTTGTGCCTCGGTTCTGTGGGGCTAATTCTGTCAAAGACGCTGTTAGACCTCCTAGGTCTTTGTTCTGGCTTATATGCTGGTGGAAAGTCGTCCTGGTTATACTGAGCCTCGGTGGGTCAGCCAGCAGCATAATTGGAGAAAACCTCAATTTCTACTTCCCTGTCCATGGGGTTCCTGCCTCGGCTGTATTATGGCGGTACAGGCCTTTGGCTTTGAACTTCCTCATCTTGGTCGTAATGTTCTTAGGGTGCATAGTAAAGAATGGGGAAGCCTTCCTGGCTCTGCATTTGGACCATGAGTTCTCTCATGGCCATGTTTTGGCTACAATATTCCTCATGTTCGCGGCCATGGTGGCCATCTCTCTCGACAGTAGGGCGGCCATCCGCATGCCACCTCTTCTGTGGTAGTGGTGAGGTTGATGCTGGGCAGCAAAGGCAGCAGCCGGTGGGGGCATTCCCACATTTTATCTTACCCTCCTAGGGGGTACATCCTCGTCTGAACTTATTCTCTTCTGTTCCAACTCCAAATAGTTGTTATGGGGCTTTCACTTGTTCTTTTCCAAGAACAAATCCTTTTTCAAGGGGAATGCCCAAATATTCTTTTCGATAAGCTTTCTCTACACGGTTACACGTGATTATAGTATGGTTTCCCACAGACGGCACCAATCTGTTATCCCAGAATACGTTGTCAACAGATACCGAACCTACCCGCATACACGTAAGCCTGGTCCAACATGCTAAGACACGTTGACGGTCTAGAAATAATAGCAAAATGGGGCGTGGAAGCGACTCAAAGGTGTGGAATAAAAACGTTTAAAATTCGATGAGATGTTTGCGTAACGATTGTATAATAATTACCAATCGGTGTTTATAGAATGCGAGTATGAATTCATGCATATTGCAATAGAGTAAAATGTAAAGAATGCTGTATTTATTCTTATGTTAAATCTTGCATTAACCTCTTGAGAAATACATGGGGGAGAGTATTGATAGTGTTACAACTTAGATCGCGGCCCTTGGTTGGGAGTACACGTGGCTTCATCTTGTAAGTTTACATGTTAAATTATAGGCATCACACTTAACTTCCTAACCTGCTACACATTTATTAATTGGCGGCTCTGCCACTACATTGACAAGACAAGACATTTGCACTCTATAATAGGTGACCCATCAATCAATCAAGAAGGATCCTTGTGTAAGATCAGATCTTTGGAGAGGAGTGATGCCTAGAGCCTCAGGGCCTTGGAGAAGATTGGGCCTTAGAAGGAAGGGCCTCAGCTACAAAGTCACCTCGACATATTAGTTTCAGCATTAGCACTTGGCCCATGTCTGGCATGGGGCATCGGATAAGATGCCACGTGGGTCAGAAAAGGTGAGCCATGACGAACAGGGGTTGGGGGCTCGGATAAGATACCACGTGGATAGGAAGAGGTGGGCCAAGAGCCCAGTGGTTCGGCCAAGTGTCAATACGTAACATTATGCATTTTTCAAGCCACAAACACAGTTGGATGCTTCATTCAAACCATGTACATTTGTTTCTATGTCTTTCACGCGCCAAAAATCTCTACGTTACATTAAATAATCCACACTTTTGTTGTCTAATTTAATTTCTCTTATGATAAAGTAAATTATAATTAGCATTTGTGACGAATTTTCTGCTGGAAAATAAATAATTTAAGTTTTAAAAATTTCAAATTAATAATTTGTTGTTTCTATTTTAATTTCCACTCAATACAAAATTAAATTAATAATATTATAGTGTAACATACATATTATAACTTGTGGTATGAAAGTGGTGGTTGTTGTAACTTGAAATAAGTTTCAGCATTTCAAAATTAAAACCTATTAATTTTTAGTTTTAGCATAAAATTAAAAAACCATAATTCATATGATAACTTCTATGTTTTTTCATTATTGTAGGGATTAAAGTTTTACACTATATAAGGGAGTCATTTCTATAATTTGAGAAAACCATTTGAAGCATCATCATTTCTACAATTTTATGTTATACTCTGGCGTCTTGATAAAAGTTCGTTCGCTTATCTCCTTATAGTCGTGCCCATAGAAAGAGAGACACATGTATTTTATCTTGAAATCGTGTAGTATTGAAAGAACTCGCACGAAGGGGAGCAGTGGTGAATCCAAGACTTCGACTCAGCTAGGCCGGGCGTTAATCATTGGTCGTTGAATGTCAATAGTTAATGACCATATAGCGATATCGTTTATTAATATTAAATTAAATAATATTAAAAATTACTTTTATCATTTTTCCTAACATTAAGTGCTGTTTGTGTGGTTCTTCTACGGGTTATTGCTCAAAGACTATAACATATCTGTAAGTCTACCATGCAGAAACATGTGCAAATACAATATTTTTATCTTTATTTTTGAAATGGGATACATAATAATTAATTGTGAGTTTCTAATTATTATTATTATTATTTTCCTGTGAATAGATTCCAAATGTGCAGGGGTTCATCTTTGGAGTACTTCAAATGGTGCTTTATGTAATTTACAAAAATGCAAAACAAGTAATAGAAGAAAATCTTGCTGAAATACAAAAGAAAACTATTTCATTGGAAGATCAGAAGCTTCCAGAACTCAAGGACCAGATTACTGATGTTGTGAAGCCAAGTGCAATTGTGTGATAACACCAGTTGTTCCACAGCTGCTAAGCAATAATTTACCTAACTTAGGGGCAGAGAAAACCCAAAAGAACCAGGTTGATCCGTCCGAGAAGTGAAATAGCACATGAAATCTCAAAGCCTTTCGATTAAGTTTGAATTAGCTAGGAATTAATGCCAATTCCATGTACCTTTTTTATTTATTTTGGAATATGTCTGTCATTATTGCTTATGTAATATGTTCTTGATTTATACTCAATTTGAGAGGAATTTTTAAAATGTATCAGCGTAGTTCTCATGTATCACATCTCAACATAAAAAAATTAACGTATGTTATCAATAACCATCGCGAGAGAGAGAGAGAGAAGGCCAAAAAAAAAAAAAAAGTGTTAAGAGAAACGAAATATACACCTCCTCTTAACATTTTCAATATCTCCAAGGCTGGCCGTAGCATAAGGCAGACAAGGCAACTGCCTAAGGTCTCTGATTTTCTGGAGCCCCTGATTTTTTGGCCCTGTCTAGTAGATGTCATTATTGCAGAAGCAAAAGTTTCTGTATTGTAGGTTGAAGACGTTGAAGATAGGTCATTGTCAGGCCTAAATATTATTTTTCTTTGGACTTTTTTTTTTTTGGGGAACGTAGGCCCATATTGATTAACAGTATATTATTTATAGCTCATATAGGCTACCCCATATACCTCTTAAGAAATTAAGAATTAAAATAGATATGCCATTGGGGAAATTGTCATATGTGATAAGTTAAAAATTTAAACTTGATCATAGTCTCAAGACTCCCAACCTTGTTTGCAAATGGTTTAATTTATGTTTAACATGTTATTTACGTTTAATTTTCATAAACATCCCCCATACTTTGACATCTCCTTTTAATGTTGTAGATTCGTTCGCTCTACTGGGGTGACCTTTTGGGTGAATGATAAAAAGTCCAATGGTATACAGTTCAACGATAAAAAATTGGATTACGAATCTACAAAGTTAAAATTTTAGCAAACTTACTGTGGTGGGTAAATTTTCATGAAGAAGTTTTTAAAATTCCATATCTACTTTTACTATTTACTTTTTCAGCAAACTAACATCCTATGTATCCATTTTTAAGTAGTGGTCCTTTTGTAAAAAATTATTTTTAACATCCTCCATATCCATTTTTAAAGTAGTATTACGTTTGTAATTAATTATGCTTAAGGGCATCATAATCATTGGTTGCCTAGGGCTTCAAAATTCTCGAGGCCGGCCCTGAATATCTCTATAAGAGAATAATAGGAATAAAAATAAAAAGGACCTTACAGGAATCAAATAAAATCTCATTGCCAATTTCTCAATCTATAATGCTCCTCTACCAGACCTGTAAAAGGCCTCCTCTCTCATTTTCTCTCATCTCGACGGGTCTCATAATTAAAAAAATACTCTCCAAAAACCCACCCCCACCCCGAACTGTGAGAGGGGCTGCACTACCAGGCCTCTTACATGTCTGGTAGTGTAGCATGGTCCTTTCTCAATTGTCCCCATATATAGAATTAAAGTAGAACAAAAAATCATGGGATATTGAGCCCAAAATTCACCTTCTCTTGATGTGCTTCTATTACTCTCCAGTATAACGGGTATTTGATATATACTGCTGCAAAATAAAAGAGTGAAAATATTGTCTCTTGTCCAATATGGTATTGTCTAGCGCTAATAATAAATCTTTTCTACACATATTTAGCACATTAATACCGATTTTAGTCAACAAGTAATGGAAGAAACAGAGATGGGATAACGGAAGGTGTTGGCATATTGGAAGGAGAGTGTACGACCGTACATTAGGGGTTTGCCATCATTGACCAGGCAATCGTCAAAATGGAGGCGCTTGAAAACATGGGGGTTGATGAGTCGAGCGGAGCTGAACCACCCACAGTTGACATGGATCCTTGAAATGTTGCATCCCGCAATGCACACGTTCATGATCTCCACGGTGTATGTGGGTATCCCATTTGGCAGTGGCTCCGTGGCCCCTTGGCTTATAACTATGTCTAATAATGAACAGCTTTCGCTCCATATCCTGTTTGGATTAGCCAGCTTTTCCTTTTCCTTTTCTTCTTGTCCTGCAATTTAAAAGCCAAGCAAATACATACAAAGGAACTGCTCTAGCACAAAAAACACTGTGCTGAATAACGTTATTTAGTTCTAGTAAAAAAGCATATCATGCCACATATTCGACTATCCAGGATTTTTTGATATTTTTACTTGTTTGATTAAATTTACAGAATATAAATCAAAGTTCTATTCATTGACGTGTAACATAAATTAGCACTGTGATCAAATATGCCTATTATACTTAAAGAATAGTCCAACGTAGAATTGTCAAAAAGTACCAAACCATCCTTATCCGGACCGCCAAATATAGACTGAGTATGGACTGTGGACCAGGTCCCTGATCGATCACAAGCCAGCCATGGAGCGAGCCATGAGATCTCAAAGTCAAGTGGTGCTGGGCAACTTTGACACAGACTGAACTATAGTGTAGAAGGTGTTGAACAAGATATCACTTCTCAAGGTGTTAATAGAAAAATGAAACTTCTGGGAGGTGCTGCAAAGGAAAAAGGAAAGAGACAATTGAACCAAAAAGGGGTTTGTGCCTTTCCCGACATATTTATCACGGCCTGTGAATAAGTGCTTTCGAGTCAACCAAGCCAAAAGAAGCCATGGATTAGGCGAGAACAAATATAGGCCCTTTATTTTTTGACATTGCTAATCTACTCTGTAAAGCTAACGTAACGTGCAACCGTATTAAATGTTAACTTGAGAAGTCTTAATCAAAGCACACGTGAATTAACTTCTACTTGAAAGCAAAATAATGCAGCCAAATTCTTTATTGCATAATTACTCAACTACAACTTTAGAACAACGCATAATAACCGGAATATAGAACTTTAAGAAGCGGGAATAGGCTTTAACGGAAGGGGTTAGGGTACAGAATGGCTCACAGCACTGCCCGTATCAGGTCCGCCATAAGACTGTACAGTCCATACAATTTTTTTTCATAGTTTTTTGTTTCATTATTCTATAAAATATATGGGAATGCAACAGATGAATCACGACACTAACTATACGAGGCCGGTCTAGAGACCTGTGGTAACTAAGGCTTCGATGGCCTAAGAAGTGGCCAAGATGCACCACCCAAAAAGGACTTGAAGGAGTAGATAGTAGGCTAGGAGGGTGGAGAGCGGTGGAGCAAAAGGGGCTGAGGGCCTGGTGCGCCAGTAAAGTGGGCAGAAATGTACACAGACAACCGAGGGAAAAAAACGGTGGCTAAGGCTGTGTCAATGCTGACTGGCGGTGCAGTATAGAAGCGACACGTGGAGTCTTGCGCACAGTGGCAGAGTCATGCCTGTGCCTGTCGCATATATACATGCAAAGGACAACGCGAAAAGCAGTCACACAGAATACAGAATTACACATACACATGCATATTTGTAACAGTCGTATGCACACTGGGCATTCAGAGTTTCTGTTTTTGGCCTCTTTGTTCACGCATAATGCAAATCCCATTAATGCAGGAGGTTTATCAGTGTAAGGATTATTTTTTCAAACTTCTCTTTATCTAAAAACATTTTAAAATTTAAAAGATAAAAAATGGATAAATTACCAATAATTAAAAGCTTCCGATGAGTAGCAGAGAAAGTGTTGTTCTTGGAAGTACTGTTTATGCTCTTCTTCTCTGAAACTGGATTCAACTCCATTAACCCATGATCTGAAACTATTTAAAAAATCTTAACAAATCGAGCAAGATTATTCAAGTTTTTGGTACTTTGAAAGATAGAGAGGATTTTGTCATTTAATCGTCACGAATAACTTAAATTACAAAACAAGAGCAGGACAGAAAAGTGGGATTAAACAAGGAATGAAGCATGTTATCGCTGAAAGAGCAGATAAAGTCAATGTGGAAACTCCACCAACCCAGTAATTCAATTCCAATATTTTATATACAGTATACCCACAAAACATAGATTGAACACAGCACACACACACCGCACACACAAAAGCGCACAAACACACAAACATGTGTTCAATGAAGACTGACCTGTATAGAGTCCCATGATTAGCAACAATAATGTGAGCGCAAAAATCGCCGTGAATGCAGCGTTGCTCCGCCACCTTCTTGTTGATTCGAAACTCATATTTGATCAGACAACGTCCGGGCAAGATTATTACTGAGTAGGAGAAGACGAATATTTAAGAGAGCCGAGTTAGTTGAGTTGACTCGCAGATAGCTGCTATAGCCATAGTACATAGACCAGCAAATCACCGCCAAAACGGAACTGTATAATCTGCACAGTGATGAAATCTCAGCTTTATATTCTTCTAAACTTTGACTGAAATCCGATCAAGAGAAGAAAATGCAGTGAAATGACTGGACAACTGTGCAACACCATAGCATCAAACGATTAATTTTTCACATCAATATATAGATACAAACTATTACAGCGTATATACATACAAACATTATTCATCAGGAATCAAAGGTGGTAGAATTTAGCTCTGAAAGGAACAATCACGTGTTCTTTTTTTTTTAAACAAAGAAGTATGTGCTTATGTAAAAGAAGAAGAATGGGAATTTCAAATACCTCGGGAATTTTCACAGAACAAATTCATCAATAAAAGTAAGTTTCCCAAAACAGTTAAAGGCAGAATCCCAGGAAAAGTGCCGAGTTGAAATTCCATCTCAATGGTGTTGTTCCTTTCCAATTTAATGCAGACCCACGAGGAAAAAAAATTAAAAAGTGATGATATACTGAATTAAGTATGAATATTTGTTTATATATATGCATTTGCATGTAGATACATATATATACACATGGAAATAAGGCATTTAAAGTCCTATGAAATGCAGCGTTTGTTATATAATTTTCACCTTTGATTTTGGAGAAAGAATTTTTAGAGAGAACGCGTCAATTGCAATTCCCAACTAAGAGCATTTGGCTACAGAGTGTAAGATATAAATTTTGAGTTCTTAAAGCAAGAAAACTTTCATGGCGAAGGGTATAAAATTAGTTTAGTGAACTCAGTAAGGGCGCGTTTGACAATTAAGGTGTTCATTGTTCAATAATTTTTTTAAGTAACTTTTAAGACTTTTAGGTTCATTATTATACTTATAATTAGGAGTTGGCTCAAATTAGGTGTTGAACCAACTCGTTTAAGGTTATTCTAATAAATTTCACATTTTAAGCTTTTAGACTTCAACGTGAATTTTGTATCTCGGGTTGTTCACGAAATGGATAGCTCTATGCCTATCTATATATACAAGACAAAAACGAGTTTAATTTGGCTTTTTGAATTGATCAAGAATGAATGAGAACCAAAGAAGTGAATAAGGAACAAATGATTGTTTGCTGAAATTGAATAAGAACAGGAAATACAGTATTGCCACTTTTTTTGTTGATTTAGGAATAGAATTTCGACTCTGAACCTCAAGTGACATATTCTAGTATGAACTACAATGTGGCATTGACGATGACTTTACGAATAAATAACACGATTCGACACGATAGATTCAATTCAGAAATTAACCAACAAAGGATCAATAGGGTAAACAGTATTGATTCTGTTCTCTTATATCTGCATCAGCTGTTCAAATGTTTTCATGGCAGGAGCAGGCAATCCAAGAAGAACGTTAATGCTTTTTCTTTCTTTTCCATGTGAAAGAAAGAGGATTACTTCCTTTTCAGGCAAAACTACAGGCCCTGATAGCACAGGCTCTCCCCAGCCGAAATCAGTAGTGTGGAATGATAGCCTCGACCATGTAGTGATCAGCAGGGTTGCTGTCAAAGAAGGCCTAGCTCGAGTTGCCTCGAAATAGTCTATAGCAGATCTCATATAGCCGTCTGTCACCATTTTCACTGCCTCTTGAACTAGTTTTACAGTGAATGAAAATGGGTTGTCCACTAATTCACCTGCCTTGCAGAGTGAATTTGTCAATACAATTGCATTGCCAAAGTATCCTTCTGGAATTGGGGGCTCGAATCTAGACCGTCCATCGACTGCAAAAAGTAGCTTTGTCTGTTGATCCTGCTTCATATTTAATGCCTTGCTACGAGCTTTCCATACGTATGCTGAGAGGGCTTCGAATGTGGTGCACTTTTCTAGATTCCCATCTTCTAGTGCATTCTTTCTTAGGTGCTCGAGCTTCTCCGAGTCGAAACAGAATGACTTATAGAGCATTTCTTCTTTGTAAAGTTCAGTTGTGCTTGATATATCTTCAATCTCAGCATATTCATGATGTGGGAATTCCAACTTGGGTGGATTTCTGGCTTTGAGAATGCTTCTGTCCATGAATGGAGGAACCTTAAGTTTAAGGCCTCTGGCAGTTTCACCCCAAGAATTCACAAATTCCATGGCACCAATCCCATCAAACATGCAATGGTTCATGCACAGGCCAAGAACAAAGCCTCCACATTTGAATTTTGTGACCTGAAAGCAAGTTAGCCCTTAATAAGGATGTCTAGGATGAGCACGGAATGGTTGGCATGCTAGATTGAACAGTACTCGATAAAATTAAAGAATAAAAAGAAGTTTGAATATTGTTCGGTTTTATGTAAATAATATCGTCTAATACTGCATATCAAACATGAAACTCTATACCCTATGAGATAGATGATAAGATACACGAACGACACTTAGCAAAAAGAATCATTCTTAGGCTGGATATGTCAAACTCGAGTTTGTTAATAATCTTGCAAATTCAAGCTTCAGACGATATGTAAGGACGCAAAACTAAGTTAATATAGATTCTATCATCCAATCATGGAGCGAAAAATCTTCCAAGTTCATCCTTATGAAAATTTCCTTAACATGAATGGGAAACATCTTAAATAAACCAAGCGATGTACTTACTTGAGCCACCAGAGGAGGAATTTCTAGAATGTTTTTGGCACCAGGGATGTCGTAAACTAGCTTCCCAAGAGTGATGGGATCAGGCCTCGTAATGTCACCTAAATCTTCAAGCTTACAATCTGCCTCAGCCTCGACAAATACAGCACCTTCCCCGGTACAGTCCACAATAAGCTTCATTTCCGGGCTAATGGTCAGCCGTCCTGCAAGAGGATAATAGTGCACCAGAACCTTCGACAAGGCATCCTTAATCACTTGCACAGCATCCTCATTGCCCCTTTCCTCTGATTTAAAACAGTAAATTGTACGAACTATAACTGCAATATTTTGATCCAGATTCGACAAAAAGTATAGCCCCTTCATCGTCTCCTCGGCTGGAGGAACCAGAGTAGGCTGCCCTTGTTTAACAGCAAGCTCAAACATATGGATGCTACCGTTTGCCATCTTCCAAACTCCTTTAACGTCGAAAACCTTGAATCAGAAAAAAAATGTTAGAGAGTAAAACTAAGGACACGAAATTAGATTATGCATTCATCCACGTAAAAAAAGCATTAAAACATAAGA
The DNA here is from genome assembly GCF_002742605.1 of Olea europaea var. sylvestris. Lineage (NCBI taxonomy): Eukaryota > Viridiplantae > Streptophyta > Magnoliopsida > Lamiales > Oleaceae > Olea > Olea europaea. Next base: position 60,057 of record NW_019239759.1, read on the forward strand.
AACTAGAAAGATGCCTGTTAAGCAGAAGTATATGACAATTGCCCGGATTCAAAAACTAAGATTAATGTATTAACAAGATTAGGATTACAGCAAATATATAGGGAAACGTAGTTCAAGAAAAATTAATATGGTTAAGTTTTGGTTAACAAAGACGTACTATTGAAAGGGACTGGTGGCAATACTAGTTCATAAACAATGCTATTAAAATGGAAAAGTCTTAAGAAAGAAAACTGGGTTATTTTGAATAATTCCATGAAAGATTCTGCAAATGTCACGTAGTTGTGGTAGGCTACTTGCCATGTTACTTGCTCGGGAGATTTAGAGACTGGAGACTAGCGTGGGGGTGAGATTAGGTAGGGTTGGTATCCAAATTTTACTTACTTGATTTTATTAAATTTGATTTTTATATATGCCCCTCGTCATTTATTTCCAGCATAAAGAGAAAGGACAGAGTAGAAGATTATGATCAAATCCTTAATCAAATTTTGTCACCGAAATGTAGGATAGGATTGTTTCATCGTGGATACTTTTTGTCGAACAGTATTTGGCTCGTGGTAATTTTTTTTTTTATTTTTTTATTTTATGATAATATGATAAAAAGTCCAATGGTATACAGTTCAACGATAAAAAATTGGATTACGAATCTACAAAGTTAAAATTTTAGCAAACTTACTGTGGTGGGTAAATTTTCATGAAGAAGTTTTTAAAATTCCATATCTACTTTTACTATTTACTTTTTCAGCAAACTAACATCCTATGTATCCATTTTTAAGTAGTGGTCCTTTTGTAAAAAATTATTTTTAACATCCTCCATATCCATTTTTAAAGTAGTATTACGTTTGTAATTAATTATGCTTAAGGGCATCATAATCATTGGTTGCCTAGGGCTTCAAAATTCTCGAGGCCGGCCCTGAATATCTCTATAAGAGAATAATAGGAATAAAAATAAAAAGGACCTTACAGGAATCAAATAAAATCTCATTGCCAATTTCTCAATCTATAATGCTCCTCTACCAGACCTGTAAAAGGCCTCCTCTCTCATTTTCTCTCACCTCGACGGGTCTCATAATTAAAAAAATACTCTCCAAAAACCCACCCCCACCCCGAACTGTGAGAGGGGCTGCACTACCAGGCCTCTTACATGTCTGGTAGTGTAGCATGGTCCTTTCTCAATTGTCCCCATATATAGAATTAAAGTAGAACAAAAAATCATGGGATATTGAGCCCAAAATTCACCTTCTCTTGATGTGCTTCTATTACTCTCCAGTATAACGGGTATTTGATATATACTGCTGCAAAATAAAAGAGTGAAAATATTGTCTCTTGTCCAATATGGTATTGTCTAGCGCTAATAATAAATCTTTTCTACACATATTTAGCACATTAATACCGATTTTAGTCAACAAGTAATGGAAGAAACAGAGATGGGATAACGGAAGGTGTTGGCATATTGGAAGGAGAGTGTACGACCGTACATTAGGGGTTTGCCATCATTGACCAGGCAATCGTCAAAATGGAGGCGCTTGAAAACATGGGGGTTGATGAGTCGAGCGGAGCTGAACCACCCACAGTTGACATGGATCCTTGAAATGTTGCATCCCGCAATGCACACGTTCATGATCTCCACGGTGTATGTGGGTATCCCATTTGGCAGTGGCTCCGTGGCCCCTTGGCTTATAACTATGTCTAATAATGAACAGCTTTCGCTCCATATCCTGTTTGGATTAGCCAGCTTTTCCTTTTCCTTTTCTTCTTGTCCTGCAATTTAAAAGCCAAGCAAATACATACAAAGGAACTGCTCTAGCACAAAAAACACTGTGCTGAATAACGTTATTTAGTTCTAGTAAAAAAGCATATCATGCCACATATTCGACTATCCAGGATTTTTTGATATTTTTACTTGTTTGATTAAATTTACAGAATATAAATCAAAGTTCTATTCATTGACGTGTAACATAAATTAGCACTGTGATCAAATATGCCTATTATACTTAAAGAATAGTCCAACGTAGAATTGTCAAAAAGTACCAAACCATCCTTATCCGGACCGCCAAATATAGACTGAGTATGGACTGTGGACCAGGTCCCTGATCGATCACAAGCCAGCCATGGAGCGAGCCATGAGATCTCAAAGTCAAGTGGTGCTGGGCAACTTTGACACAGACTGAACTATAGTGTAGAAGGTGTTGAACAAGATATCACTTCTCAAGGTGTTAATAGACAAATGAAACTTCTGGGAGGTGCTGCAAAGGAAAAAGGAAAGAGACAATTGAACCAAAAAGGGGTTTGTGCCTTTCCCGACATATTTATCACGGCCTGTGAATAAGTGCTTTCGAGTCAACCAAGCCAAAAGAAGCCATGGATTAGGCGAGAACAAATATAGGCCCTTTATTTTTTGACATTGCTAATCTACTCTGTAAAGCTAACGTAACGTGCAACCGTATTAAATGTTAACTTGAGAAGTCTTAATCAAAGCACACGTGAATTAACTTCTACTTGAAAGCAAAATAATGCAGCCAAATTCTTTATTGCATAATTACTCAACTACAACTTTAGAACAACGCATAATAACCGGAATATAGAACTTTAAGAAGCGGGAATAGGCTTTAACGGAAGGGGTTAGGGTACAGAATGGCTCACAGCACTGCCCGTATCAGGTCCGCCATAAGACTGTACAGTCCATACAATTTTTTTTCATAGTTTTTTGTTTCATTATTCTATAAAATATATGGGAATGCAACAGATGAATCACGACACTAACTATACGAGGCCGGTCTAGAGACCTGTGGTAACTAAGGCTTCGATGGCCTAAGAAGTGGCCAAGATGCACCACCCAAAAAGGACTTGAAGGAGTAGATAGTAGGCTAGGAGGGTGGAGAGCGGTGGAGCAAAAGGGGCTGAGGGCCTGGTGCGCCAGTAAAGTGGGCAGAAATGTACACAGACAACCGAGGGAAAAAAACGGTGGCTAAGGCTGTGTCAATGCTGACTGGCGGTGCAGTATAGAAGCGACACGTGGAGTCTTGCGCACAGTGGCAGAGTCATGCCTGTGCCTGTCGCATATATACATGCAAAGGACAACGCGAAAAGCAGTCACACAGAATACAGAATTACACATACACATGCATATTTGTAACAGTCGTATGCACACTGGGCATTCAGAGTTTCTGTTTTTGGCCTCTTTGTTCACGCATAATGCAAATCCCATTAATGCAGGAGGTTTATCAGTGTAAGGATTATTTTTTCAAACTTCTCTTTATCTAAAAACATTTTAAAATTTAAAAGATAAAAAATGGATAAATTACCAATAATTAAAAGCTTCCGATGAGTAGCAGAGAAAGTGTTGTTCTTGGAAGTACTGTTTATGCTCTTCTTCTCTGAAACTGGATTCAACTCCATTAACCCATGATCTGAAACTATTTAAAAAATCTTAACAAATCGAGCAAGATTATTCAAGTTTTTGGTACTTTGAAAGATAGAGAGGATTTTGTCATTTAATCGTCACGAATAACTTAAATTACAAAACAAGAGCAGGACAGAAAAGTGGGATTAAACAAGGAATGAAGCATGTTATCGCTGAAAGAGCAGATAAAGTCAATGTGGAAACTCCACCAACCCAGTAATTCAATTCCAATATTTTATATACAGTATACCCACAAAACATAGATTGAACACAGCACACACACACCGCACACACAAAAGCGCACAAACACACAAACATGTGTTCAATGAAGACTGACCTGTATAGAGTCCCATGATTAGCAACAATAATGTGAGCGCAAACATCGCCGTGAATGCAGCGTTGCTCCGCCACCTTCTTGTTGATTCGAAACTCATATTTGATCAGACAACGTCCGGGCAAGATTATTACTGAGTAGGAGAAGACGAATATTTAAGAGAGCCGAGTTAGTTGAGTTGACTCGCAGATAGCTGCTATAGCCATAGTACATAGACCAGCAAATCACCGCCAAAACGGAACTGTATAATCTGCACAGTGATGAAATCTCAGCTTTATATTCTTCTAAACTTTGACTGAAATCCGATCAAGAGAAGAAAATGCAGTGAAATGACTGGACAACTGTGCAACACCATAGCATCAAACGATTAATTTTTCACATCAATATATAGATACAAACTATTACAGCGTATATACATACAAACATTATTCATCAGGAATCAAAGGTGGTAGAATTTAGCTCTGAAAGGAACAATCACGTGTTCTTTTTTTTTTAAACAAAGAAGTATGTGCTTATGTAAAAGAAGAAGAATGGGAATTTCAAATACCTCGGGAATTTTCACAGAACAAATTCATCAATAAAAGTAAGTTTCCCAAAACAGTTAAAGGCAGAATCCCAGGAAAAGTGCCGAGTTGAAATTCCATCTCAATGGTGTTGTTCCTTTCCAATTTAATGCAGACCCACGAGGAAAAAAAATTAAAAAGTGATGATATACTGAATTAAGTATGAATATTTGTTTATATATATGCATTTGCATGTAGATACATATATATACACATGGAAATAAGGCATTTAAAGTCCTATGAAATGCAGCGTTTGTTATATAATTTTCACCTTTGATTTTGGAGAAAGAATTTTTAGAGAGAACGCGTCAATTGCAATTCCCAACTAAGAGCATTTGGCTACAGAGTGTAAGATATAAATTTTGAGTTCTTAAAGCAAGAAAACTTTCATGGCGAAGGGTATAAAATTAGTTTAGTGAACTCAGTAAGGGCGCGTTTGACAATTAAGGTGTTCATTGTTCAATAATTTTTTTAAGTAACTTTTAAGACTTTTAGGTTCATTATTATACTTATAATTAGGAGTTGGCTCAAATTAGGTGTTGAACCAACTCGTTTAAGGTTATTCTAATAAATTTCACATTTTAAGCTTTTAGACTTCAACATGAATTTTGTATCTCGGTTTGTTCAAGCAATGGATAGCTCTATGCCTATCTATATATACAAGACAAAAACGAGTTTAATTTGGCTTTTTGAATTGATCAAGAATGAATGAGAACCAAAGAAGTGAATAAGGAACAAATGATTGTTTGCTGAAATTGAATAAGAACAGGAAATACAGTATTGCCACTTTTTTTGTTGATTTAGGAATAGAATTTCGACTCTGAACCTCAAGTGACATATTCTAGTATGAACTACAATGTGGCATTGACGATGACTTTACGAATAAATAACACGATTCGACACGATAGATTCAATTCAGAAATTAACCAACAAAGGATCAATAGGGTAAACAGTATTGATTCTGTTCTCTTATATCTGCATCAGCTGTTCAAATGTTTTCATGGCAGGAGCAGGCAATCCAAGAAGAACGTTAATGCTTTTTCTTTCTTTTCCATGTGAAAGAAAGAGGATTACTTCCTTTTCAGGCAAAACTACAGGCCCTGATAGCACAGGCTCTCCCCAGCCGAAATCAGTAGTGTGGAATGATAGCCTCGACCATGTAGTGATCAGCAGGGTTGCTGTCAAAGAAGGCCTAGCTCGAGTTGCCTCGAAATAGTCTATAGCAGATCTCATATAGCCGTCTGTCACCATTTTCACTGCCTCTTGAACTAGTTTTACAGTGAATGAAAATGGGTTGTCCACTAATTCACCTGCCTTGCAGAGTGAATTTGTCAATACAATTGCATTGCCAAAGTATCCTTCTGGAATTGGGGGCTCGAATCTAGACCGTCCATCGACTGCAAAAAGTAGCTTTGTCTGTTGATCCTGCTTCATATTTAATGCCTTGCTACGAGCTTTCCATACGTATGCTGAGAGGGCTTCGAATGTGGTGCACTTTTCTAGATTCCCATCTTCTAGTGCATTCTTTCTTAGGTGCTCGAGCTTCTCCGAGTCGAAACAGAATGACTTATAGAGCATTTCTTCTTTGTAAAGTTCAGTTGTGCTTGATATATCTTCAATCTCAGCATATTCATGATGTGGGAATTCCAACTTGGGTGGATTTCTGGCTTTGAGAATGCTTCTGTCCATGAATGGAGGAACCTTAAGTTTAAGGCCTCTGGCAGTTTCACCCCAAGAATTCACAAATTCCATGGCACCAATCCCATCAAACATGCAATGGTTCATGCACAGGCCAAGAACAAAGCCTCCACATTTGAATTTTGTGACCTGAAAGCAAGTTAGCCCTTAATAAGGATGTCTAGGATGAGCACGGAATGGTTGGCATGCTAGATTGAACAGTACTCGATAAAATTAAAGAATAAAAAGAAGTTTGAATATTGTTCGGTTTTATGTAAATAATATCGTCTAATACTGCATATCAAACATGAAACTCTATACCCTATGAGATAGATGATAAGATACACGAACGACACTTAGCAAAAAGAATCATTCTTAGGCTGGATATGTCAAACTCGAGTTTGTTAATAATCTTGCAAATTCAAGCTTCAGACGATATGTAAGGACGCAAAACTAAGTTAATATAGATTCTATCATCCAATCATGGAGCGAAAAATCTTCCAAGTTCATCCTTATGAAAATTTCCTTAACATGAATGGGAAACATCTTAAATAAACCAAGCGATGTACTTACTTGAGCCACCAGAGGAGGAATTTCTAGAATGTTTTTGGCACCAGGGATGTCGTAAACTAGCTTCCCAAGAGTGATGGGATCAGGCCTCGTAATGTCACCTAAATCTTCAAGCTTACAATCTGCCTCAGCCTCGACAAATACAGCACCTTCCCCGGTACAGTCCACAATAAGCTTCATTTCCGGGCTAATGGTCAGCCGTCCTGCAAGAGGATAATAGTGCACCAGAACCTTCGACAAGGCATCCTTAATCACTTGCACAGCATCCTCATTGCCCCTTTCCTCTGATTTAAAACAGTAAATTGTACGAACTATAACTGCAATATTTTGATCCAGATTCGACAAAAAGTATAGCCCCTTCATCGTCTCCTCGGCTGGAGGAACCAGAGTAGGCTGCCCTTGTTTAACAGCAAGCTCAAACATATGGATGCTACCGTTTGCCATCTTCCAAACTCCTTTAACGTCGAAAACCTTGAATCAGAAAAAAAATGTTAGAGAGTAAAACTAAGGACACGAAATTAGATTATGCATTCATCCACGTAAAAAAAGCATTAAAACATAAGAAACTAGAAAGATGCCTGTTAAGCAGAAGTATATGACAATTGCCCGGATTCAAAAACTAAGATTAATGTATTAACAAGATTAGGATTACAGCAAATATATAGGGAAACGTGGTTCAAGAAAAATTAATATGGTTAAGTTTTGGTTAACAAAGACGTACTATTGAAAGGGACTGGTGGCAATACTAGTTCATAAACAATGCTATTAAAATGGAAAAGTCTTAAGAAAGAAAACTGGGTTATTTTGAATAATTCCATGAAAGATTCTGCAAATGTCACGTAGTTGTGGTAGGCTACTTGCCATGTTACTTGCTCGGGAGATTTAGAGACTGGAGACTAGCGTGGGGGTGAGATTAGGTAGGGTTGGTATCCAAATTTTACTTACTTGATTTTATTAAATTTGATTTTTATATATGCCCCTCGTCATTTATTTCCAGCATAAAGAGAAAGGACAGAGTAGAAGATTATGATCAAATCCTTAATCAAATTTTGTCACCGAAATGTAGGATAGGATTGTTTCATCGTGGATACTTTTTGTCGAACAGTATTTGGCTCGTGGTAATTTTTTTTTTTATTTTTTTATTTTATGATAATAAAGTCTTTTTGAGTCATATTATTTTCCTTACAATGCATTTTTGAATGTTAAGACTTGAGGTTTCATCTTAATAAGATCAAACTTGTTAAGAGAAGTAACCCAATTCTTTATAAATTGGACTATATTTTCATCTTTATTCGATGTGGGATTTCATCCCTTAACATGCCCTCATAAAATGGTGGCTCGTTTGAACAGACCAATCTTGAAATTCGTATATTCATTTTTTGAGTTTTAATCGGATTGAATCACTCGTTAGAGTGTAATGAGCTCTGATATCATGTTAAGATTTGGAGGTCCATCTTAAAAGGTCAACATTGTTAAAAGGAGTAAACCAATTCTTTATAAATTGGTCTATATTTTCATCTTTATTCGATGTAGGATTTCATCCCTTAACATTGAATAGTGTATTGATGGAAAATGTGTGATTAAAAAATAAAGAAATTTTTTGAATTTACTTGTAATATTATTTTATTGAAGAATGTGTGGTTGAAATGATGTCAAATTACTGTTAAAGAATGTATTTTTTTTTTTTGAAAAAAAAATGTGGCTCAAACATGGCTTAATGTTTTCACACCTTTCATCTCCATTAAATGATAACGTGATCTATAAGGCAATGTCATATTAAACCAACTTATCTCGAAATACTCTAGTAGACTTGAAACATGAGGCATTGATGATGAATGTCAACTTTATTATGAGAATACGTCAAAAATATTGTATACATAAGTACTCAAATGAGTCATACAAACTGAACATTTTGTATGACCTTGGCTTTGAAATCATCAAGCTCTTCAAGTCTACCAAAACTCAATTGGAACCTATGAAAAAAATTATTTTTGGATATATATGAGTTGCTTGACATATAACAGTCCAACCCATCTCTAGGCTGGTCTCATAGATAAGTGATGAACCGGGATCAGCCCGGCCCGAAACAAAATATGGCCACCCCAAGCCTGTCCATGGGCCATCCTGAGCTTCTGTTCAACTGGCCCAACTTGACTCATTTGATATTGCTACATCAATTTCCGAGATTTATAACCCCCAAAGCAACTATAAATCCAAAATTCGGTACCCCTCCACAAGACAAAAAAGGTGCCGATTATTTTACTTGTGCAAGTACTTTCCTTTCTTCAAATAAGGTAAAATCTTGATTCTGTTGGATCGTTTTACTCTTGCTGATTATACATATAACATGGCACTTGTCACAAATGAGCAAGCCACGTGGTATTCAATGGCCTGAACCGAGGGAACTCAGCTTTAACTCCAGGAAGGATACTTTCCACTCTTCCGTATCATTTAGTGGTTGAAGTGGGGCGAGTCGGTCGGCGGCTCGTGCCCGAGGCAAGCACTGAAAAAATCGTGCAAGGAGCAAGCCGAATAGCACGAGTTGGCTTGTGAGAAGCTCGTGTTTTTAGCAATTTTTTCAAAAAAAATGAAAAAAGAAAAAGAAAAGAATAAAATTACAGAGTTGCAAGCCGCTTGTGGGGTGAGTTGAGCCCAACTTCCCTGAAGCAAGTTAGTTCACACTCGATTCTCATAGTGAGTAGAGTTGAGCACGACAATAAGCGAGTCGAATGGTTCGACCCAATTAACACGCCTAATATTATTAGACACGAGCAAAAACACATTTGACAACCTTCGACAACACATTTGACACCTAATATTATTAGACACAAGTGTCTTCATAACATTCGTAATTACATGTAAATTAAGCCAAAAACAGTTTAGGAATTATATGACCACATTATTGATGAACAAAATAACGTAAGAAAGGATTATGTTACACTTACAAATTTTTTTTATAAAATCATTTACTTACTATTCACAATAGGAGGTGGGGATCACAAGCCGACATATTTTAAATTCACGTGGAGACCGTTTGTTTGTTAGAATAAGTAACCCACTAGCATGAAAAGAGTGGGTTAGTATTGATTATCCCGAAACCAATAGAACGCCCAAAACAAATAATATTTGTAGAAAAAATATATAAATGTCATATTCATTTTTCTCCTTGAATTAAAAATACAAGATTAATTGACTTTATATAATAATAGAAATACAACTGCAACAAGAGTATTACAGCACATAGAAATCCCACAAGTTTAGCTCCATGATTTCAGTATTACAGCAAATAGAAATCCCACAAGTTTAGCTAAACTTTAGCTCCCATGATTTTAGTCATCTCCAAGAATTTTGTATAGATGATTTTATTTCCATATAAACCATGTTCATGTACAGCTATATAAAGCATACTGATCAATGAGAAATACAAGATAATTGTTTCTACCATTTTACTTCTTTACATGGTATTAGAGCCTCAAAAATCCTGACATACCTTCACCCAAAATTCTCATGGCTTCCGATGCCCCTGTTTCCCAAACTTCTTCTCCCTATCTTCTACACCCTTCTGATTCCCCTAGTCTAATTCCTTCTCCGGCCGCTAATTTCGTGGGTAACTCCCCCACAATGCCTTGCTCCTTCAACCCACAGACGAACTGGATCATTGACAGTAGCAATAGTGATCACATGAGCCATTGTCGATCCTCCTTCTCTAATCTAAATTTGTCTCCCATTGCTCGTACAGTGAGGCTACCCACGGGAGAAACTATTTCTGTTGAAGGAATTGGTTCTGTGCCTTTATATGACCATTTAATTCTTCAAAATGTCCTTTATGTCCCCTCCTTTTATTATAATCTTCTCTCTATCCCTCGACTTACTAAAAATCTATCTTGTGTTGTTTTTTTCTCATCTGATAAATGTTTTTTTCAGGACCCTCCATCGAAGAGGCTGATTGGAGCGGGTGAGACATGTAATGGGCTCTACCTCTTTCCCTTCCATGAGACCGTCGCATTCTCTGTTCGTCATCTTGATAATAAGACACTGTAGCATCAACGCCTAGGTCATCCTTCTAGCTTTACTATTCCCACAATTTTTTATAATCCATGTACTCTATCTCATTGTGATGTTTGTGAGTGTTCAAAGCACACTCGTTTACCTTTTCAAATTCATGCTAATAAAAGTTCGAAACCTTTTAATCGTCTTTATTATGATATTTGGGGTGGCTATTCTACCGCCTCTATTTGTAGCGTACACTATTTCTTAACTATCGTTGATGATTTTTCACGCACTACATGGATTTATTTAATGCGTTTTAAATCAGAAACCTTTAGTCACTTAATGCATTTCTTCGCTCTTATTAAAAATCAATTCAACTCATCGGTTAAAATAATTCGCACCGACAATGGACAAGAGTTCCTTTCACATAACCTCCAAACCTATTTTCACACTCACGGCATCATCCATGAGCGTACTTGTGTTGAAACTTCGCAACAAAATGGCGTTGCAGAGCGTAAACATAGGCACCTCCTGAATGTTGCTCGCAGCATTTGCTTTCAGGCAAACCTACCACTCAAATTTTAGGGAGATTGTGTTCTTACTGCTGCTTATCTAATCAATAGAACCCCAAGCCGCTCCCTACAAAATCAAACTTCTTTCCAACTTCTTCTCAACACCCCCCCATCATACACTCACCTACGTGTGTTTGGTTGCCTTTGTTACGCTCAAACCCTCATCGCTCATCGCGACAAATTCTCACACAGATCATCTTGTTATGTCTTCATTGGTTACCCTAGCAACCGCAAAGCTTACAAGCTATACAACCTTGACACCAACACCATTTTTTACTCACGCGACGTCACCTTCCACGAAAATCAATTTCCCTTCCATCACATCACACCCCCTTCTCTTAATGACTCCACCATCATTCCCTTACCTATCACCGAACTCATATCTCCTCTCCCTTCCTCGACCATACCCCAAGAACCCCCACCCACTACCACTATTCCTTCCCGACGTCGTCGCCACACTACTCGTCCAGCATGTCTCCTTGATTATGTCTGTCCTACTATCCCTGCGAAGTCCATTGCCGCCTCAACCGCTACACAGTCCTCAGGTACTTCCCACCCCTTATGCACTTATCTATCATACTCTCGTTTTTCTCATGCTCATTATTCATTCTTAACTGCTCTTACTGCTTCTGTTGAACCGACTTGTTACTCAGAAGCAAATGGCCACTCTCATTGGCGTGAAGCTATGGCCTCTGAACTTCGTGCCCTTGAAGAAAATTCCACTTGGACACTAGAAACCCTCCCTCCTGGTAAGAAACCCATCGATTGTAAGTGGGTATACAAAACCAAGCTCCGACCAGATGGCACTATTGAACGATACAAGACCCGACTTGTAGCCAAAGGCTACACTCAATTAGAGGGAATTGACTATCATGAAACTTTTGCCCCAGTTGCCAAAATGACCACAGTACGCTGTGTCCTTGCTGTTGCCGCCACCAAAAATTGGGTCATCCACCAAATGGATGTCCATAATGCCTTCCTGCACAGTACACTTGATGAGGAAATTTACATGATCCCACCACCCGGCTACTGTGTTAAAGGGGAGACACGAGTTTGCCGCCTTCGAAAGTCACTCTATGACCTCAAACAAGCTTCTCGGAACTGGTTTTTTAAACTAACATCTGTTCTTCTTAATGCAGGTTTCGTTCAGTCACAAGCAGACCACTCCCTATTTACCTTGATCACTGCAACCAGTCTCACTATTATCCTTGTTTACATTGATGATATCTTGGTTGTTGGCAATGATCTTTCTCAGGTTATCTTCTTCAAGAGCGTTCTTTCCAGCAACTTCAAAACCAAGGATCTCGGCCCTCTCA